>NC_090646.1:240308056-240485386 GCF_040937935.1 Hyperolius riggenbachi
GGGTAGTACAAACCACAGGGCCGGATTTGTACATTTTACCGCCCAAGGCCAACTATATTGTCTGTATGGTTGTTATCTCTCTGCGTGCCCCAATGAGAATTCTACTTACATTCCATCATTGGATGTCACAGACAATAACTATTTTAGTAATACACGTATAGATTATAAATTATGTTTTCCTTAAAGAGAATCTGTACTCTAATATTCTTACAATAAAAAGCATACCATTCTATTCATTATTTTCTCCTGTGCCCCTCTGTGCTGTTTCTGCCACTCTCTGCTGCAATCCTGGCTTGTAATTAACAGTTTTAGGCAGTGTTTACAAACAAACTAACCAGCTTCTAATAGGCTCAGCTGTGAGTCATTCAGAGTATGCAGGGGGCCTGCAGAGGGTGTGTATCGCTTCTACCAATCACAAGCAGCCCTGCACATTCCACACAATCAAGCTTTAGCCCGACAAACAGGACAGTGGAAAGATACATTGATTTATTACAGAGACAGTGCAGTTAGGAAAGACTGCAGTAAGCCAGAGCAGATTAGAACAGGTATAGGAACTTATAGTATAGAACAGTGTTTCCCAACCGCTGTTCCGCGGCACACTAGTGTGCCGCGGAACGTTGCCTGGTGTGCCGTGCTCTTATCCCCCCTCCCGCCCGTCCCTGCGGCCGCCGCTGTTATTACCTTAGCAGCGGCCGCTCTCCCCTCTCCAGACCATGTATATGCTAGCAGCGTATCTCCGGCTGCTCTGTGTGATGCACTGATGCGGAAGGAGGCAGGGCTCGGTTACCATAGTAACGGCGATACATATCGCCGTTACAGGAAGTCGCTGCCCTCCTTTCTTCCGCATCAGTGCATCACACAGAGCAGCCGGAGATACGCTGCTTGAATATACACGCGCCGGAGAGGGGAGAGCGGCCGCTGTTAACAAGGTAATAACAGAGGCGGCCGCGGGGACGGGCGGGAGGCACTAAACTGGCTATACTGGGGCACTATTCTGGGGTACTATGCTGGCTATCCTGGGGCACTAAACTGGCTATACTGGGGCACTATTCTAGCTATACTGGGGCACTATTCTGGCTATACTGGGGCACTATACTAGCTATACTGGGGGGCTATACTGGGGCACTATACTGGCTATACTGGGGCACTATACTGGGGCACTAAACTGGCTATACTGGGGCATTATTCTGGGGCACTATACTAGCTATACTGGGGCACTATACTAGCTATACTGGGGCACAATACTGGCTATACTGGGGGGCTATACTGGGGTACTATACTGGCTATACTGGGGCACTATACTGGCTATACTGGGGCACTATACTAGCTATACTGGGGGGCTATACTGGGGCACTATACTGGATATACTGGGGCACTATACTGGGGCACTAAACTGGCTATACTGGGGCACTATTCTGGGGCACTATACTAGCTATACTGGGGCACAATACTGGCTATACTGGGGGGCTATACTGGGGTACTATACTGGCTATACTGGGGCACTATACTGGCTATACTGGGGCACTATACTAGCTATACTGGGGGGCTATACTGGGGCACTATACTGGCTATACTGGGGCACTATACTGGGGCACTAAACTGGCTATACTGGGGCACTATTCTGGGGCACTATACTAGCTATACTGGGGCACAATACTGGCTATACTGGGGGGCTATACTGGGGTACTATACTGGCTATACTGGGGCACTATACTGGCTATACTGGGGCACTATACTGAGGCAACTAAACTCCCTACACTGGGGCAACTATGCCAGCTATGCAGCCGCACAACCCCCCCATAGCGGCACTGTCCACTAGGTCGCGCAAACAACCGGGGGCCGCATCGCCCCCACCGCGCGCGCGCCGTTCCCCGGAGAAAAATTTGGTCAGACAGTGTTCCCCGGGCCGGAAAAGGTTGGGAAACACTGGTATAGAAGAACTAAGGCTGAAAAATTTGTTACAGAGTCTCTTTAAGAACCTATATGTTATGTTTGCCATCTCATTAGTGATGGACCCATTGTGTCTCCATGAGAGTTAGGCTGATGTGTACCTGCTGCAGGATAGAGCTTGCAGGGACAACACAAGTACAGGACAGAGAGTTCAAAGGTTAAAGCTGTCTTTGTAGATGGCTGCATAGAACAGCTTTACTGCCCCTCACTGAGCCGCCCCTAAATTTCTGGTGCCCTAGGCCATGGCCTATGTGGGCTTGCCAGAAATCCGGCCCTGACAAACCATACTCCCATATGGGGCCCGTGGAGAGTTTGGAACCTGAACAGTGGCTGTGCCACACAGGCCCCTGCTGGGAATCACTGTGCTTGCTGTGTAAGCCACAGGAGTTCCTGATCACCTGAGAAGAGAGCCTGAGATGTCCCCAACTTTGCATCACACCACAAAATTCATATGACCCTCCACCACTGTGCAGCAACAGGGTCACAGGGTACAGTGATGTACTCCTTGTTGGGCAGGAAGTCCATCACTAGGGTTCATGTCGGTCCGTGCATGCATGCCGCACTGCACTCCTGCCATGTACACTTGCTGCAGTGCCCCTTGACTTGCATTGCTGCATAATTTGTGTGGTAGTCATGGAATATGCAATAACACGCGGCAGATTTTGCATCAGATCGACAGCTTCCGGCACATCACACCGTACCACATTAACTGTGCAGGTCTCCATCAACTTTTATAGCACTCACAGCAACTTGTGGAAAGAAAGGGTACCACAATGCAGGTTTTAATTGCTAGTGTAAAAAGGGCCTAAAGTGAAGCGTTAGAGGGATATGGAGGCTGCTATATTTATTTCATTTTAAACGATACCAGTTGCCTGGCAGTCCTGCTGATCTTCTATCTCTAATCAGAGCCGGTTCAACCTCTTATGGGGCCCCTGGGGCAAAGGTAACCTGGGGCCCCCCAAGCAAGTTTGGCTCCTGGGGCCCCTGAGCTGTATGTCTGAGCATAACCATCCCCTCGATCTTCCCCTCAATTCTCCTGTTCTCCCCTGGGTCCCTGCACGATAGTAACATTGTATCTCACCTGTCATTGTATCTTCCCTTTCCCGGTGCACTGCTCGCTATGTTCTTCCCGTTGCCTGCCTCTTTTGACCCGTGTTATGTTATGCATAAGTGTAATTACATGCACTGAGTCACAAGAGGAAGGCAGTGGGATGAAGACTGGTAGCACGTACTGGAGACCACTATATAACTGTAAACTATTATTATTTAGTATTTATATAGCGCCAACATCTTCCACAGCACTGTACAGAGTATATATATAATCTTGTCACTAACTGTCCCTCAGAGGAGCTCACAATCTAGTCTCTACCATAGTCATATGTCTATATTGTGTAGTGTATGTATTGTAGTCTAGGACCAATTTAGGGTGAAGCCAATTAACTTATCTGTATGTTTTGGGGATGTGGGAGGAAATCAGAGTGCCCAGAGGAAACCCACACAGACACGAGAAGAACATACAAACTTCTTGTAGATGTTGACCTGGCTGGGATTCGAACCAGCGACCCAGCGATGCAAGGCGAGAGTGCTAATCACTACGCCACTGTGCTGCCCAAACTATGCATGCTCTATGAGGATGGGACAGTCCCACCTATAGCTGTCTCCCTTGTTATACAAGGAGACCCCAAGAGTTGCACACCTGGCTTCAGCCAGCAGCAGGGTCACCGCTCTCCCACACAATGCCTCTAAATGTCACTGCAAACCCCAGCTCTTCCGGTCTCCATAACAACACCTGCCACCCGACCAATTGGAAGAACCAGAGTGGTGCTTCCTCCCTCTACAAGGTTTGTCTGACACCGGCTGCCATAGGGGTATAGGAATGTTCTGCCTATGGCTGCAGAGCAAAGTAATCTAATTGTAATGCTACCATGCAGGGGCCCTTGGGAGCATGGAAGATTGAAGTGGGAAGTCATGGCCTGGCAGTTCCTCCAAAACGATCCAGCACAGCTCTTTTAATCAGAAGATTATTTTATTGGATCATAAAAATACAAATATTAAAGCTGCATAGTGGCTACGGTCCACCGTTTCGGACCATCACAGTCCTTGTTCACGCCACACAGCCAAATGAACAACTGCAGACATGCTCTTTATATAGTCAAAGCTCCAACAGGGCAACCAATCAGAGGAACCTATGCAAATGACTGGACCTGATGGGGAACTACAGGGCTTGTCCACAAAGGGTACCGCCCTCCCACTCCATTGGTCAAACATTTTGAAATGTATGATGTCACAGCAGGAACATAAACACATAAATAGAAACATTTCTAACTCTGATCTATGGCACCTGTTGAATATCTAAAAAGATCCTGGGAGGAATCCAGGGCATCCTGATGCAGAAGGCATGTGTTTGGATGTGTCAAATACAGTATAAAACTGTAAACGAACAAACACCGAGCGCTGCCCGCCGTCACCATGGCAACCACCGTCACATGACAACCAATGCGGAAGGACGTACGCAATGACGCCTATACTGGCGTCCTATTGCCACCGCGATGCGGAAAAACAGACGCATAGTATGCGTATAAAAATACGAAACAGACACAAACAAAAATACGCATGCCCAGTGCTATCAATAGATTACCTGGACTCCACCCATAAAATAACACCCCTAGTTCAATAATGCATGGTAAAAATGTGCAAAAGAACCTATGATACATAAGTGACAAATAAGAAGGGGACCCAAAGGACACCCCCCACCCCCAAACAACAGCCCCAGAGCCATAGAACATCTACCACACAAAATTTAAGTCGTATTCCTTATTTAGTCCCCCACGACCAATAGTCCCCAATTCCCTAATCCAGCGCGCCTCTCTTTTTAACAATTCTCTACCCCTATCACCCCTAAACCCACGGGGCACCCCATCAATAACTTGGACTCTGAGCTGACTAACATCATGTCTAAATTGGACAAAATGCTCTGAGACTGCATGATCTAAGCTTCTACCTCTAATATTGGATTTGTGTTTGGAAACACGATCTTTGAGCTCCTGTGTGGTTTTTCCCACGTAACAGCTGCCACATGGACATTTAAGCATATAAACAACAAAGCGTGAACAACAAGAAAAGCGACCTCTAATCGCATATCTCTTACCAGAGGAAGGGTGAGAAAAAAAATATCACCTCTAATAATGTTATGGCACATGTGGCAGCTGAGACAAGGGAAGGTACCACACACGCGGGGCACCTGTATATTAGATCCACGGTTAGGGTCAGAGTGAACCAGCCTGGATCTTAAAGAGGGGGCCCTTCTGTAGGAAAATAAGGGAGGCTGCTGGAATTCAGGAACATGTGGGAGGGAATCTTTAAGGGTGCGCCAATGTTTCGTAACAATACGTTGTACCTCATCACTAATAGTATTAAAGGTAGAGACTTTAAAAACGGAACTCCGCCATGCATTAACAGGGGAGGAGTATGATCAGTATATGGAAAGCCTTGATGACAAGATGGAAACTTTCCTACACTCCCAAGAAGATACAAAACGAGCGAAGTTCAAACGAGATATCTCGGATTACACCAGTGGTTACGTATACACGTGGCAAAAGGTTCCCAACCCTGCAGCAGGCAGGGGAAGAGGACGCGGCTGACCCAGACCCCGCAACCCTCCCCGCCCACAAGGTGAAGCAGTAGGCAGCTCCGCAGAGGAGAGTAATACTTCCGAGACCTCGATACCATCGGGGGACTCCTCACCTGCCAATACAGGAAAAGGAGCCGCAGGGGCGGCAGGAAACACCGGTCCAAAAGGGAAAAACAACAGGAGGGATCCAATGCAACTACGCCAGAGGAAAACGTAGTCTCCCTTGTTATGAATATCTCAGATTCACCCCTCAGTGTGATCGAGGAGAGGGTGCTCAATTTTGGACTTTCTTTTTGTCCTACCAATTTTCCCAATTTCTTTCTCTTGGGTATCGAATTGCACAGTTTTTTCAGATCAGTGAAACTTAAAAATTTTTTTAGTAATCTCCCAGAACATCCAGTTGCTCAGGAAGTAGAAGAACATGGTCTTTCTCTTAAGAACACTGGCCTTGGGAATAAGAGTGCGTTCAGGCCACCCTCCAATCCTGCCATTGATCTTTTTATCTCAAATGTTAAAAGAGAATTGGCCACTATTGAGGCAGAGTGCAAAAATGGCCAACGGAGAACTGTGCCCAATTTAACTAGTGAAGAACGTCTAGCAATTAGTAGTCTTCAGGAACGGAAGGACATTACGATTCGTCGAGCTGACAAAGGAGGGGCGGTGGTGGTCCTTAATACGGCATATTATGTGGAAGAGATATATGCACAGTTAGCTAATGGTGATGTATATGAAGAACTGCCCTGTGATCCCACATATCGAGTACAACAGAAACTTAAGGGACTCGTGGATAATGCTGTCGGCCAGGGCATTGTGGAAGAGGACTTAAAACAGTTTTTGATTAACGAACACCCTGTAGTTCCTCTTTTCTATACATTGCCAAAAATACATAAGGACCTCCACCGCCCCCCCGGACGACCCATTGTGGCCGCCGTGGACTCTGTGTTCACTCCTGCAGCACAATTTTTAGATAAAGTGCTGCAACCATATGTCACACAGCTAGATTCCTATATTAAGGACACAGGAGATTTTTTGAACAAACTTGCCTCCATTGAGCAGGTAGAGGGAGAGCTGTCGCTGGTCACCATTGATGTCGAGAGCCTCTACACTGCCATCCCACATGATGGCGGTGTGGAGGCTGTAGACCACTATTTGTTCACCCGGTCCGACTACGATCACCAACAGCGTGGTTTTTTGATAGCGCTTTTGAATCTGATTTTGCGGGAGAATTATTTTTCTTTTGAAGGTCGATTTTTTCTGCAGCGACGCGGTACTGCCATGGGGTCGAACGTGGCCCCTTCTTACGCTAATCTTTTTATGGGTCTCTGGGAGGAGGCTTTTGTTTATCATGACCCACTGTTCACGATGTACGCCAAAGGATGGTGGCGGTACATCGATGACATTTTTTGTTTGTGGGCGGGGCCACGTTCGACCCTTACAGCGTTCGTTGAAAATCTACATAGCAAGTGCAGATAAATTCGTTTGGTGGTCAACGCGGACCGGGAGAAGGTGTCCTTTTTGGACACGTGTGTCTTTAAGAAGGATGGGAAGCTTAGCACGGACCTGTTCGTCAAGAGTACGGACAGGAATTCGGTGCTTCATTTTGATAGCTTCCATCCACGTCATCAGGTGGTCAGCATTCCCAATAGCCAGTATGATCGGGTAACGAAAATTGTGGGTGACACCCAATTGAGGGAGAGAAGACTAGTTGAGATGGGCAGAAAATTTCAGTCCAGAGGCTATCCCCCTGATACATTAATGAGATACCAAAAGAGAAAGAACAAGTTGAGAAATAGGGCTAGGGATGAGGGACGAATAGCATTCGTCTCTACCTTTAATACTATTAGTGATGAGGTACAACGTATTGTTACGAAACATTGGCGCACCCTTAAAGATTCCCTCCCACATGTTCCTGTATTCCAGCAGCCTCCCTTATTTTCCTACAGAAGGGCCTCCTCTTTAAGATCCAGGCTGGTTCACTCTGACCCTAACCGTGGATCTAATATACAGGTGCCCCGCGTGTGTGGTACCTTCCCTTGTCTCAGCTGCCACATGTGCCACAGCATTATTAGAGGTGATGTTTTTTCTCACCCTTCCTCTGGTAAGAGATATGCGATTAGAGGTCGCTTTTCTTGTTGTTCACGCTTTGTTGTTTATATGCTTAAATGTCCATGTGGCAGCTGTTACGTGGGAAAAACCACACAGGAGCTCAAAGATCGTGTTTCCAAACACAAATCCAATATTAGAGGTAGAAGCTTAGATCATGCAGTCTCAGAGCATTTTGTCCAATTTAGACATGATGTTAGTCAGCTCAGAGTCCAAGTTATTGATGGGGTGCCCCGTGGGTTTAGGGGTGATAGGGGTAGAGAATTGTTAAAAAGAGAGGCGCGCTGGATTAGGGAATTGGGGACTATTGGTCGTGGGGGACTAAATAAGGAATACGACTTAAATTTTGTGTGGTAGATGTTCTATGGCTCTGGGTCTGTTGTTTGGGGGTGGGGGGTGTCCTTTGGGTCCCCTTCTTATTTGTCACTTATGTATCATAGGTTCTTTTGCACATTTTTACCATGCATTATTGAACTAGGGGTGTTATTTTATGGGTGGAGTCCAGGTCATCTATTGATAGCACTGGGCATGCGCATTTTTGTTTGTGTCTGTTTCGTATTTTTATACGCATACTATGCGTCTGTTTTTCCGCATCGCGGTGGCAATAGGACGCCAGTATAGGCGTCATTGCGTACGTCCTTCCGCATTGGTTGTCATGTGACGGTGGTTGCCATGGTGACGGCGGGCAGCGCTTGGTGTTTGTTCGTTTACAGTTTTATACTGTATTTGACACATCCAAACCCATGCCCTCTGCATCAGGATGCCCTGGATTCCTCCCAGGATCTTTTTAGATATTCAACAGGTGCCATAGATCAGAGTTAGAAATGTTTCTATTTATGTGTTTATGTTCCTGCTGTGACATCATACATTTCAAAATGTTTGACCAATGGAGTGGGAGGGCGGTACCCTTTGTGGACAAGCCCTGTAGTTCCCCATCAGGTCCAGTCATTTGCATAGGTTCCTCTGATTGGTTGCCCTGTTGGAGCTTTGACTATATAAAGAGCATGTCTGCAGTTGTTCATTTGGCTGTGTGGCGTGAACAAGGACTGTGATGGTCCGAAACGGTGGACCGTAGCCACTATGCAGCTTTAATATTTGTATTTTTATGATCCAATAAAATAATCTTCTGATTAAAAGAGCTGTGCTGGATCGTTTTGGAGGAATTGTACGCTATACCCTGTGGGTACAGGGGTGGATCCGCTGCACGCCTATTCCCCGACATCACTAGTGTGTGGTCTTACACATCTTTATGGCCTGGCAGGGCTCGGGGGCCCTGTAGTAATTGCCCCACTTGCCTTAATGGTAGCACTGGCTCTGCCTCTAAAGGTGGCCACTAACAATCCAATTTCTAGCCAAAAATCGTTCGAGGAATCAGATATTTCTGATTGGAAGGGAAATTGTTCACTACACCATCAAAGCACCAATATTTGCTTCTATCTATCTATCACAAACAACAAGAAAATCCAAATTTTGGTCTGACAAAAATCCAATCGGATGACTATTTTTATAATCGTTCATAATCGATTGTGCCCATCAATGGAGATTATTTCCAACCAATCCACTCAAATGATTTTTCGCTAGAAATAGGACCATTAGTGGCCACTTTAATACTTCTAGCCATAGACCCTGAACAAATATGCAGATCATGTTTCTGACAAAAATCTGGCAAGATTAGCCATATGCTTGTTTCAGTTGTGTGATTCAGACACTTCTGCAGCCAAAATAGATCAGCGGGACAGCCAGGCACCCAGTATTGTTTAAAAGGAAATAAATATGGAAGCCTCCATATATCTCTTGCTTCAGGTTCCCTTCAAGGTGCCATATTATGTGAAGTTGGATTCTAAGAATCTAACTATTCCATTATGCTGCTGTTTTTAGTAGGTCAGAGACTAGTAATGCTAGCAGGGTGTTCTTGGTTTTTTTTTCTCTTGATCGTTAAACAATGCTGTATTACATAACTGCTTACTAAATGGAACATGGTTCAAGTATGCAAAAGGCAGCCCTAACTTACATTTATTCACTTTTTGTAGTATGCAAGTTTCAAACTAGTTCATTGTAAAACTGTATATTTTGTGAAATGATTTACTAACTACAGATCAAAGTTCTTTTTAAACCTAACAACATTCAACTATGGCATAAGTGGTGTCCACCTTAACATAAATGTCCAAAAGGTCAGTGAAAGGAAACAGGTGAACTTTTTTATGGTTAAACTCCACCGAAAACATGTTATTTTTGGGCACAGTGAGAAATGGTTAAAACTAAGGTTATGAGTCTGTTTTTATTTGCTCCTTATTTAGAAAGGTTTTGCTTTATGTCCTGTCACAGCAGGAGCAGAATGAAGACACCAGGCAGATGGTGTCTCCTCGCCAGCAATTATTACATTTGCCAATTACCAGAATAATATAAACTTATATTGATCTCTGCATTGAAAGTAAGCGTTTTTACACTCTGGAAATGCTTTCAAATGTTCTTTTCTAAACCTAAGAGTAGGTACATACATTTTAGTTCAGAGAGTTAAATCCCACTTTGATATGTCTGCGTCCACTGTCATTTGTCCTCAGATCACTGATAATATCAGAAGATAAGGGATGAATGATTAAAACTTGCTAAATTAGTTGTGGGAAAACTGCAGTTTCACCTCTGCTGAAAAAAAAGTTTCTAAAATGTATTTCAATTACCAAATATAATTTCCTAACAACTGTACTGTACTTTTAAGGAGAAATGTAACTTGCATCTACTGTATAATATCCATAGGCAGGGCTCTGGACTGCATAATCAATGTTGCCAACTCAACCCTTTAAATATGGATACACATAAATTATATAGACCTTGCAGCTAGTTAGATGTGATTTAGGTTCTGATTATGTCTAAGTAGCGCCAGAACCTGCGTTACTTAGATGTGTATTTAAAGGGATGATTTGGCAACCCAGTGCACAAGTCTCTTACCAGTTTTAATGTTAAAAATTATCTTTCTGTTTCAGTTTGCAGCCAGCTAACAATTTGGAAAACTGTCAGTGCCCTTAAATAACACTTCCTTTCAACCATGGCAAATGTATCATGCGTAAACTCCCAGCAATGAGTGACTGACTGCAGTGCACATTACTACTCATTTTCAATGCCTGTCTTAATCCATTGACTGGTTAATGCAATTCATTTTTTTCACCTGAGCTGTCTCCTAGGAGATAATTTTCATCTTCTCTTTAAACAAAATTTTCAGCATTTTACAATTAAAAAAGTACCCAAAAGTTGGCGAAAAAGTACTATTACATTTATTTTGAGTATTTTCTTTCTTGCTGGCGGCTTAAAAGGCATTTTATAACGTGTGGTAAAAATATCAGCTAGGAGAAAACTTTGGAGAAAAAGTAAATTGCATATGGGCCCAGATGTGAAAATATTAAGAGAAATGGGGGTGGGGGCAGGCATATACTATCAAATCATAAAACACTGCGCCAAAGTTCACACACTAGTTACCACTTAGTACAATCAACAGTCAATGGGTTCGCTGCAGAAAGTCCAGTTTTTGGATAACAAAGTTCAATTGTACTGCTGCGCTCTCCACTCCTGTAACTGAACAAATATTGTTCAGTCTTTTTGTTTGCACTATTCCAACCCCTAGAAGTCACTCATGTCTTGTGTTCCCCAGGTGATAAATCACATCTGTCTCCCTCGTCTCTTCTCACTAGATGCTCACCAGATTGTATCCACCTCAATTATCAGGTGGGTCTTGGGAATAGCATTATAACCATATCCAGGTCCTTCTGTAGAAAAAAGAAGATCTCCCCATAGGTTAATACAGTTCAAGCAGCAAGACAGTTCAATTATTGCAAACACCGTGCCTCCGTATTCACACCTGTGAACAGTGCCAATCCACCACAATACATGCCACACTGCTCACCAGATGTAGCCCACCTCTTTGCATAGGTGGAGACTGCACTTTGTATTAATCCAATCAACAGCACGATCCTCAGTAGTTTTCAAAAAGCCTCTTACAGGGACTTTACTTTATTCTCACTGTTAAAATTACTCATAAAAATATAAAAGAGAAAGAAAATGCATATAGCGTAACACTGTTGAGAATGCCTCTGTGCGCAATAACAGAATCTCACTTACGCTTTCAGAAGCACTCTGCGCATATCATATACAGATGACTGCCAATGCCCATCCATCTGGCTCCCGGGTGCGTCTCTAGCAAGCCCGCGCTCCCCCGTTCCGCCTCCTCATCCAGTCGCAGGGTAGATTTCCGTGCGCTTTTCACTTGACTGGCCGGTCCGTGCGCTTCCTGGATTCTTACGACGTCAGACATTTAGCTCCCACCGCTCCCCCCGTTCTTCTGTCTAGCCCCCCATCATACCTAAAAGCCCTCTGGGACCCTCTTCCAGGTCGCCAGTGTCGGGCTCTACTGTGCAGGCACAGACTGGGCTGCGTGCATCCTACAGTGCAAGCCCATGGCCAGGAGCGCTCTGCGCATGCGTATGACATCATGTGCATGACGTAGGACGCACACAGCCCGGCCAGCGCCTGCACAGTAGAGCCCGGATCCGGCTACCAGGAAGAGGGTCCCAGGAGACTTTTAGATACGATAGTGGGGCTAGACAGGAGAACAGGGGAGCGGTGGGCATCAGGGCAAGTGATAGCACAATATTCTCCTATCTATGCCTGTATTCTATGCATGTATTAAATGTACCTACTGTATGTATGTACTTACTGTATGTATCTGTTTGTACCTTTATTCACTGGATAAACTCTGTAATTACTGCATTTCTACTGGATCACTGTATGCACCTTTCTGTTACTGCTCCATCACTGACCCTGACTGTGCCAAAATCAATTCCGGGTACAACTCTTATTGTACTTGGCGAAATAAACATGATTTTGATTTGTATGGGCACCTATGGCGGGACCCAAACTTTCACGGCCCCTCTGGTACTTTCCAATTTTTATGGCAAACTTGTTGTGGGGAGGAGGGGTTAAGCTTAGGGCAGATAAGCTTAGCAGTCGGGAAGGGGTGTGGCAGTGAAGGGCAGATAAGGTTAGGTGTCAGGAAGGAGGTTTGCGCTGGGGGAGCAGTTAAGGTTAGGCATCAGGAGGGGAGTTTGGGGTTAGGCATCAGGGGGGTGGTTAGGGCTAGGCATTGTAAGGGGGAGGGTTCTGTGTGAGAATAGTGCTAGGTTTAACTGTAGTAAAATATTAGTAATATATTTACAGACATTGTACTTATGAAAATTACCACTGTAAAATATTTGAATAGCAGTAAATGTTACCAATTTTCTACTATACACTATTTCTTGGGTCCCAAATTTCCTGGTGCCTTACACGTACACATTAATAGCTCTCCATAGTGAGGTTAAGCATAAACAATACCAACTGGAATTCAGAATCAGAAGAATCAGAATCAGGTTTATTCGCCAGGGACAGAGGGATTGCACAGTCAAACTCAGTGGTACAATAGACAAATGTACAGTAGTAACACAAAGGACAGTGATAGTACAAGATAACAAGGGCAAGGTATACATTGGTATGGACCTAGATTGGGGGGATAGGTTAAAGAGGAACTTCAGCCTAAACAAACATACTGTGATTAAGTTACATTAGTTATGTTATTAAAATAAATAGGAAATATAATCTCTTACCCACCCTGTTTTAAAAGAACAGGTAAATGTTTGATTTCATGATGGCAGACATCTTTTTGGTTGAAAGGAGGTGACAGGGAGTATGAGATACAGTTCCAACTGCCCTGTGTCCTGAGCACCTCTCCCAGTTGCTAGGCAACATGAATAACAACATAGGAAATCCCATCATGCTCTGCACAGCATCTTTGATGGGTGGAGCTTAGATAAAAATGCAGCTAAAAATTATGCTTTGGTAAGAAAAAAAAAGTTCCAATGCTGTGAAACTGTTAAAAAAACACCAAGCCTTTTCAGTTCTGCTGAGTAGATTTTTAGTCCGGAGGTTAACTTTAAGGAGCTGTCAGCTTACAGAAAGGAGGATGTTTCTTAATTCTATAACTATTTCAGTGTTCTTGTCTACCATAATCCCTCTGGCTAGCTGAGAAGAGGGCACTATGACAGCCAGCAGAAGGATCTACATAGCAACAAGAGTGTCTTCAGGCAGCTCCTATTTCCAACATTGCATATAGGGGAGGCCATAAAGTAACAGAAGACGATATACCACTAGCACACCATATATTATGATCCTAATTGCTTAAAAAAATGTTAATTGTAAAAATGTAAGTTTTTATACATTCACTCATTGTAAAAGTGCCCATGACTTTTGGACATTATCCCCACCCCCCATCCTTTTAGAACCGGTATGAGCCAAAACCAGTGGTGCTCGGATACCCCCCATCATGGATTCAAGTAAATCCGACCATGGCCGTATCGGAATCCGGATACGCCGTGATCGTGATCCGGATTGGATGCCCAAATCCGAATTCGACTTAGATTTTAACCCTGATTACAAGCAGAATCCATGATCACGGCCCTGATCACAGATTTGACTTTAACGTTAATAGCAAAGCCCCCATACATGCTACAGTCATCAAGACTGCATGGATTATAAAGGTGAGAAGTGGCTACAACGTAAAAAAAATTCAAAAAAAACTTTTCGTCTTTGAGAAAATCACTTTTACAGTTACAAACGAAAAAAGTATTCATGATTACAAACCTGCCAAAACCACCCGACTGTAGAGGTTAATAGCAAAGCCCCCTTATAATCTAGAAACACCAAATTTGACAGATATGTTAAGAAGAACAGTGGGAACAATAGTAAAAAAAAAAACATTTTTCAGAAAGACCTTATGGTTTTTGAGAAAATAGATTTTAAAGTTTCAAAGAAAAAAAAGTATATATTTAAAAGCGGTAAATGACAGTTAATGTGGCAAACCTAACAGTAGTGTAATTTTACATATAGCAAAAGAAAAAGCAATGAATTTCCTGACAGGGTTTCCAGTGCATATGGACCCCCTGGAAACCACTCCAGAGCCGCAACGCTTTGGCCAGCGATCACGATTCAGCCACAATATGGCTGTATAAAGATCCCTGGCATCTTTTCCTTTTTTAAAACTTTTTTTTATGTTCAGAGGGTGGGAAATTTTAAAAAATGACGTGGGGTCCCCCCTCCCAAGCCTCTTTAACCCCTTGTCCCCTGTGCAGGCTTGGATAGCGAGAATGTCGAGCCCCGGCCGAGTGGGGCTTCACACCCTGACTATAGCAGCCCGCATGGTCCATGGTATGGGGGGGCTCTGGGGAAGAGGGGTGGCCAAGCTTCCCCCCCCCCCCCCCAGAGCCCTTGTCAAATCCATGGACAAGGGGCTCTTCCCCACCTCTGGTGCCCCAGGAGGAGGTGGGGGCGACAACTCCCGGGGAGTGTGTTCATGGTGGCATCTGGAAGACCCCTTTATGAAGGGGACCCCAGATGCCCACCCCCCTCCCAGTGGAAATGAGTATAGGGGTACATAGTACCCCTTACCCATTTCCACAAAGGGTTAAATGAAATAAAAACACGACGACGAGAAAAATAATAATCTTAATAATCTTAATTAACCATAAATACTTACCTGTACCTTTAAAAAAAAATCCCACGCCAATATCCTCAGAAAGGTCCACAGCCAATATCCTCTAGCTTGCGATCTTTAAGTTGGTTGAAGATCTCTGTCGGCCGCCGACACACACGCCGCCCCCGCCGCAGCTCTCGGCTATACTAAGTATAGCTGAGAGCACGTCCAAGGTGGATGCTATACCACCAGCTCCTGCTGTCCTCCGTGTTTCTAGCATGTAAGGGAGCTTTGCTATTAACCGCTAAAGTCGACTTTCAGGTAATAATCACGGTCCGTGATCACGGATTAAGCCGGATTTGGAGCACAATCACAGGTGCATTTGGAACTGAATCCTCGATTCAGAGGCGATCACGAATTCGGAATCCGACCTCGTGATCAGGAAAAAAAGCTCATGATCATGGGTTACTCATGATCACGAGCTCGTGATGAGCAACACTAGCCAAAACCAATTCAGGGTACAATCTACGGTTTGTACTTGGCGAAAAAAATTATTCTGATGAACAGTGTGATTTTGAGCAAAAGATCTCACTTCTGTAAGATCATTCGATTAAAAGAAAAGGATTTACTGCATAGCATTAAAAAATGAACCCGCAATCATATCTAAACCAAATACGATTTTATCTATCAAAAATCCGCCATGCTGATTAACCATTTCTTAAAGGCAATGCAATCGTTCAGGATTGATTGGGCCAAGCAGTTTGTCTGTTTTCATACAATAAGATCTGAATAATCTGATCAAAAATGAGATTGTGCACTAAAAATGTACTTTAAAGAGACACTGAAGCGAAAAAAAATATATGATATAATGAATTGGTTGTGTACTATGAATAATTACTAGATGATTAGCAGCAAAGAAAATATTCTCATATTTTTATTTTCAGGTATATAGTGTTTTTTCTAACATTGCAACACTCTATAATATGTGCAGATTACACAACACTCAGCATTCAAAATGAGTCTTTCAGAGCAGTCTGTGAAGTAATGAACTCTCCTCTAGCAGAGGAAAAGTAAACAGTTCAATTACAGTTGAGATAATAAAAGTCAGATAACAGCCCTCTCCATGACTAAGTTAGTCGGAGAGCTTAATAGCTTTTTTGCATAGAGATAACAACTGGAGTTTCTCAACTCTTCCTGTACTGGAAACAATTAGACTGATGTATCTGATCTTAATGTTTTTTTTCTTAGCTGTACTACACATACAAATCATAATATCATCATTTTTTTTTCGCTTCAGTGTCTCTTTAATGGACACCATAACGCTGTGTTTTGTAAAGTACAGGAACTACAGCTTGTTTCTTTGTCTTTTACAAGCAATAAAGCTAATCTTACTTTCTGTTTTTTTTATTTTACATAGTACAACTACACAGTCACATCGAAAGGCCATAGCTTAAGTAACACAGTATCTGTGAGTCATCAGCATGCATTCTACGCAAGCTACACATACACAATAGACAAATATATGCCCGCTGCGTGTTACTACCAGGACTATAGGATATTATGTCCAAAGTGGATCCAATGCTAATGTTAGAAAATGAAAGGAGGAAAGGTAGCATCCAGAGAAGCTCTCTCAGAGGTGGGATTTGACAAATGTCTGTATCAGAAAAAGGAGAGAGAAAAGAGCATCTCTATGGTGCAATACCTGACAACGCATTTTGACACACCAGTGTGTCTTTGTCAAGTCAGAATCTGAAACGCGTCGTCATTATCACCCGACACACAGAGCTTGCCTGGACTCCAGACCTACCACATACACTTGTTTATGTCCCCCACTGGCCACGGTCAATGCCCGAGGAGTGGAACATTAAGCATGTGAGATATGCTTGCAAATTTATGCGATCTTGTACGTGCATTTCTTTTGCAATTTGCAAACAGAATTAAAGGTATTGCACAATAGAGTCTCTCTCTCCTTATTCTATGCAAGCTGTTTGCAGGGGTGTAAAAACGCGTACGTTAAAAAAGGGCGCCGGGAAAAAAGGGCGCAGGGTTTTAAAAGATAATCATGAATAACGTTTAAAAAAAATTTGTGTTATATTTCGTTTAAAAATAATGTTTTATAAAGTTATAAATCATTAAATAATGTGTATAAAATCGGCAATTTTAAAAACGTTAATCTTCCCTGTTTAAAAATTGAACTTTATAATAACGTTTAATAAAACATTAATAAGAATTTTACTAAAGCTATACCTAACCCTACTCTCACACAGAACCCACCCTGTACCTATCCCTAACCCCTAGACCCCCCTGTTGGTGCCTAACCCTAAGACCCCCCTGTTGGTGCCTAAACCTAAGACCCCCCTGTTGGTGCCTAAACCTAAGACCCCCCTGGTGGTGCCTAACCCTAAGACCCCCCTGTTGGTGCCTAAACCTAAGACCCCCCTGTTGGTGCCTAAACCTAAGACCCCCCTGTTAGTGCCTAAACCTAAGACCCGCCTGTTGGTGCCTAAACCTAAGACCCCCCTGGTGGTGCCTAAACCTAAGACCCCCCTGTGATAAGCATTAATAACGTTTTAAAAAAATATGGTGCGGTTTTTCGTTTAAAAATGTAAAAAAAAAAAATTGTACGGTTTTTCGTTTAAAAGTAATGTTTTAAAAAAATATTGTACTGTTTTTCGTTTAAAAATAATGTTTAAAAAATTATAAATCATTAAATAATGTGTAATCATGAGAAACAGTTATAAAACATTAAAAGTCTCCGGGCGCCGCTTTTAAAACGTTATTTTTCTCCGGCACCCTTTTTTCCTGTTGGGCGCCGATTAAACGATATTTATTATGGGAGTGAATGGCGGCACCCTTTTTGTCCACCTGCCTCATGCGCCCAAATTTCCTGCTTCTTGTAAAAACACCCCAGTGGGCCCCACTGCAGAATTTTCACAGGACCCCCTGGGATCCAAACTCCTCCCTTCTGATCCCACTCACACACTTTGCCCCAACTGAGTAGCACAGGGAGCGGAGTTACTGTATATTTACCTGCTTCTAGCACTATGGATCTCCTTCTTGTATCACAGATGCACATTTTCTGCTGCCATTCGCTGGCTCCCAATCACATGACTAGCATAGTTCTGGCATTACCATTACTCTGTGCTTGGATGTGTGTGCCTGTGCCATGGCTGTTATGACTTGCAGTGCCTTGTGAGGTGTTGACACCCCTCACATACAGAATCCCACTGACTGTGCAGGCAAGCAGTGGATAGCCAATCAGGCACTTAGCAATGTATGTCAAGCACCTCAAAAATGTAATTGTTGGGTCACAATGATGTTTCCTTCATTTGGCGTAAAAGAGGAGAAGCTTTCTGGACTGGACATTTTTTGCTCAACTATAAATAAAAGATGAGAAATGTTTTTTTTCCCCCACAATAATGCCTCTTGTACATTTTCTTATTATCTTTTGGGAGACACCTATGTCATTTACAGTCAAAAAAGTACTTGCTGGTTTAATAAAAGTAACTTGAAGTCAAAATTTGCCAGGTGTATGAATAATTATGGGCAGCACTGTACATAAAAGATGGACCCAGGAAAAGGACCAGGGGGTGATCCGCTGCCGTCTTTGGCACTCAAAATGCTTCTGCAGCGATATTTTGATTCAGATGCCCCACGGTCTGACCCGGGGAAAAGAGAGAGGAAAATAAGGATAATAAAGAGAGGGAAAGAAAAGGTGAAAGTCCAGCGAAAGTGAGTCCACTTTGGATTCCGGTGTAATTTGGCTGATTAGTGTCCTGGTTATTCTGATGTAATCTTACTGGTTAGTGTCCTGGTCCTGCCTTTACCCCCTTGGCTGCATGTAATGAGTACAGGTGGATCATGTGCATGAGTCTAGCCATGGTTGAGCAGGGTAAATTGCACAGATCTGGGTACAAATCCTGACATTGTGGCTAGTATGGTGTGTGTGGAGTAGCCACCAGACCATGACCCAGGGACAGGGGATCAGAGAAAACCAGTGGCTGTGGTGGTGAGTGGCTCCTCTCACATACATAGGTGTTGTGGAAAGCGAGTTTTCGTAACTATAATTTATGGGTGGAAATGTGGGCGTTCGGGAGCTCGTTATGCAAACATGACTACAAATAGTGAGTACTTTGCCTCGGGCACCCAAATTTCCACCCATAAACAGTATTTGTATGTGCTCCTATAGTGGGCCCAACCTTCAGTGGCACCTCAGGCACCCACATTTCCTGTTTCCCTATGAATGGTATAGTAGTATAGGAAAGAGTCAAAGAGAAACTTCCACCTATTAAGAAATGGCATCTCTTTTTTAAACTAGACTGCCATTACATTATACACACTTACTCTTTGATGTTCCCATTGATGTCACTGCCTGGCATACAAATCCATCCACCATACCTCCCCTCTGTACATCTTGGATCTTGTCCAGAGATACTTCTTAATAGTGATGGCTCGAAACCTCCGATTTTATCTGCAAACTTTTCAAACCGCAATAGACTTCAATGGGCAGGCGAACTTTCAAAACTTCAAACATTAATTCTGGCCACAAAAGTGATGGAAAAGATGCTTCAAGGGGTCTAACACCTGGAGGGGAGCATGGTGGAGTGGGATACACGCCAAAAGTCCTGGGGAAAATTACGGATTTCACGCAGAGCAGGGTTTTAAGGGCAGAAATCACATTGCATGCTAAATTGGAGACATAAAGTGCTTTAAAACATCTTGCGTGTGTATACATCAATCAGGTAGTGTAATTAGTGTACTGCTTCACACTGACAGACCAAACTCACTGTGTAACGCACCACAAACAGCTGTTTGTGTAGTGATGGTCATGCTGGACTGGTGCGCACCATGGCGAGAGTGCAGGCAATGGCGGTTTTCAAGCCCATATGGTCGCCGGGCTGAGGTAGTTCAATGACAGAACAACAGTGACTTTCCAGCTGATCGAATTTGGTCTGTCCACAATGAAGCAACGACCTTATTATCTTGGGTCAGGTGTGCCCCCCAACACACTCATAAATCCGGCGGTCATTGCTTCATTGTGATACGCAAGCCCCTTCACCACGGCAAGGTAACGATCACAAAGAGGAATTGACACATGTACATGCCTTTTGTTTTGTTGTTGCAGCCACAGTGCAGCCAGAAAAATTAGTCAGGCATGTACTATGTGTGCCAGAGATGACACCACTTGCCTTTCAACATTACGGTACAGTTTGGGTATTGCCTTTTTTGAGAAATAATTGTGGCCTAGTATCCTTCACTGTGGTGTGTGGCTTTGCTTTTATGTGCTGCTTTTCCTCAGGTGGTCATCCCATTGCAATTTGTGCTTTTTCATCATGTGCCTTCGTCAGGAAGTTGTCCCTACACGGGTCTTGGTCTTTCCATGGCTCAATGTTTGGTGGCAGAGAGTACAGATGTCATTTCTCTCATCTGAGGCAGGCACACCAAAAAAATTCCACACCGCTGAGCCCTGGGATGATGGCACTTTGGTGGCTGCCGACTGAGTGTTGAGTGGGGTGCCAGAATCAGAGCAGGAGGAGTAAGATATGTCATGGTTCTGTGTGGAAGCTGAGGTGTTCTGTGTTAAATAGTCAGCTACATCCTGACAATCTTGGGGGTTGATGGCACGTGCCTTCTGAACACTGTACTTTGGTCCAGGGCCGTATAAAATCATGACAGCACGACCTCAAACAGACCTGCCGGGTAGACTGCCTCTGCCTGTTTTGTCCATATTGGGGGGGATGAAGTGAAAAGTATGCACTGACTTGACTAATACAATGTGCAGTCACACAGGTGCAGTGAAAGGTATACACTAACTGCTGGTATAACAATGTGCAGTCACACAGGTGGAGTGAAAAGGTATGCTGGCATGGTATAACAATGTGCAGTCACACAGGTGCAGTAAAAAGTATGCAGTGACTGGTATTACAATACAATGTGCAGCTGTCACACACACAGGCGCAATTAACAGGTATGCAGTGACTGGTATATAAAACAGCGTGCTGTCACACAGGTGCAGTAAAAGGTATGCAGTGACTGGTATTACAACACATGTGCAACTGTCACACACACAGGTGCAGTTACCAGGTATGCACGGACTGGTATATAAAACGGTGTGCTGTCACACAGGTGCAGTGAAAGGTATGCACGCACTGGTATCAATACAATGTGCAGCTGTCACACACACAGGTGCAGTGAAAAGGTATGCACTGAATGTGCTGGGCCTGGCACAGTATAGCAATTAGCAAGGGCCAACTGCGACAGACAGGGCTGTATATGTAAGTGTCAGTGGGCCACACAAAAAAAAAAACACATCACAAGAACATTAGCTCTCAAAAGAGCTGTTTTTGGGTACTTTTCATCAACAAATATCAGCAAGGAGCAAGCTAACAGACCTCCTAACTATCGCTTTCCCTATCCCTCCAATGTCTCTCCCTTCTCTCACTAATACTACAACACACAGAGTGAGAACATGGGCGACGCTGCTGCCTTATATAATGGTGTGGGGGGGAGGGGCTCCAGGAGGGAGTGCCGCCTGATTGGCTACCATGGGTATGCTGACTGTGATGTAGAGGGTCAAAGTTTAGCCCAATGATGTAGTATAGGGGGCAGGTCGAACTCGCATAAAGTTTGCATTCGATCACGAACATGAACCACTGATGTTCGCGCAAATAAGTTTTCATGATAACTGTTCGGACCATCTCTTCTCCTTAACTGCTCTCTCTGCTTCTCCAACATCCCTCCCCACAAGGCTTGCCCCACCTTCAACTCATTCAAGCAGGCCTTAACTGCTTCTGGACTGAAGCAGTACGAATCTACGTCCAACAGGTGGTGCTGCGGCTCTGACTAGACATAGATTCTATTACTTCTGTATTCCATGTCCCCGCCGTTTTGCTGATATTGCCGCTCTTTCCATGCCGCAATTTGCTCACTCTGCTGTCTATACGATGGCAGAGCTCTGTGGCTCCTGACTGCGTGATCATGGAGAGCTCACACTGATGAGTTGTAATCAAGCCACAAATAGTGCAGGACCCTGGGGAGCAGTTGGGGAAAAAACTGGGGAGATCCAACTGTCTGGGGAGGGGGGTGCGTTGGAGGGGTGTCAGGGCAGCAGCACTCGGAGGCCTTGGGCAATTGACTCCTTTTTCTAACGGTAGTGCAGGCCCTGCCCCTGATCATACACCCTACTCTCCATCTGTTTACCCCTTTCCACATGTGCTCTTCTGCACCACCATATGGACTCATCTGCTATATTTATCCCTAAATTGCAATCTTTGCAACATTGTTTATTATAAAAATAGTGAACATCAATATTTTGTGTATCATTATTTAATGCTGTGTGTCCCTGTGTAGCATTGTCTAATGTAGCAAAGTCTCTCCTAGATTGTGTACAGCACTGCGTTATGTGATAGTGATTGATAAAGAAGGTTTTATTAATAATAATTAGTGGTTTCTCAGTCCCATCGGTTTTTGTGGGCGGCATCTAATATTTCGGTTGCGGAGTGAATTCTTCCAGTACTGTATGGCAAAATGGCTGCCTGATGGTTCAGAGAAGCTAATAATTTATAGGCTCACTTTAGAACCGCCTTCAATGAGTCCTCATCCACCCCCAACCACCTCTCGGTGGGAGTCCCCCAAGGTTCGGTCCTTGGCCCCCTACTGTTCACCCTATACACATCCTCCATTGGCAAGGTTATCTCCTCCATGGGTTTTAACTATCATCTGTATGCAGATGACACCCAGATCTACCTCCACACCCCTGACATATCCACCACTACCATGGACAAGGTCTCCTCCTGTCTATCAGCCATCTCCTCCTGGATGTCCGCTAGGTTCCTGAAACTAAACCTAGACAAAACGGAATTTATGATCTTCCCACCCATCCATAAACCTCCCAGATGTGCATGTCACTGTTAACCACACTACCATTCACCCTACCTCTCAAGCCCGCTGTCTGGGTGTTACCCTGGACTCCGCACTCTCCTTCACTCCCCACATTCAAAACCTCACAAAGTCCTGCAACTTCCACCTTCCACCTTCGTAACATCTGTAAGATTCGCCCTTTCCTGACCTCTGCCACCACCAAACTCCTCATCCATGCCCTCATAATTTCCCGCCTTGACTACTGCAATGCCCTGCTGTCTGGTCTCCCTATGACCCGAACAGCCCCACTGCAGTCCATCATGAATGCAGCAGCCAGAATTATTCACTGCTCCCATCGCTCCACCATGGCGGATCCCCTCCTTGAATCCCTCCACTGGCTTCCTATCCAGTCCAGATTCAAGATACTGTGTCTGACCTACAAATCTGTCCACAAAACCTGTCCAACCTACATTTCCGATCTTACTCAGAGGTACACACCTAGCCGCTCACTCCGCTCTTCCAATGAACTTTGCCTAACCGCCCCCCCCCCGCATCACCCAGTCCCATGCACGCCTCCAGGACTTCTCAAGAGCTGCTCCAACACTATAGAACTCCCTACCTCCACCCATTAGGGCAGCCCCATCCTTCAACATCTTCAAGATAGCCCTCAAAACTCACCTTTTCACTCTGGCTTACTACCCCTCACAAGTGCTCTAAACCCACAGCTGAACTCTGGTCTCCTACCTCTCGTGTCCCTACCTCTCCCTTTAGATTGTAAGCCTTTGGGCAGGGCCCTCCTCCTTTTGTGTCCAACCTGATCATGCACCTCCATTACTGTGAACCCATGCTAGGCATCTGAGTGAACCTAACTTGCCTAATCTCCATGCTCCATCCAGTGACTGACTAAGCATTACCTTGTACTCATACTGTGCTGCATGATCTGATCTTTCTTGTATTCAGGTATTGTCATTTTGCTGTATGTCACCCCTAAATATTGTAGAATCTATCCTCTGCTCCTCTGTAATTGTCTGGTATGCGGGCGCTAAGGCCAGCGACAAACAGAAACTGCAGAGAGTCATAACTGACGCAGAGAAGATCATCGGCTCTCCTCTTCCTCCTCTTGATCTCCTCCACTCTTCTAGGATGAGAAAGAGGGCAACCATGATCTCCCGCGACCCCTCCCACCCAGGCAGCCACTACTTCAGGCTCCTCCCATTGGGCCACCGCTACAGGACTTTACCATCCAAAACTACTAGGCGGAAGAACACCTTCTTCCCCCAGGCTGTTCGGCTACTGAACTCTAACCTTCCCCGGCCCGGCCTGAATCTCTAACTGCCGGGTCGGTCAGCCGATTCCTGCCTCTGCCTGCCCAGGTTCTTTATCCGTAAAGGGACTGTGGACGTTTTAGTGCACCTTATTATTACCTGACTGCCCTGCACAGCAGTGAAATGGCCAGTACGGTCCTGACCACTGCATTTCTATCTTTGTATTTGTATTTGTATGCGTTTTGCGTCTGTCCTTCTCTGTCTGTCTTTACACTGCCTATGCCATGTGTACCACAAATAATTACGATTACAGCTCTTGCTGTACTTGGCGAAATAAAACTGATTCTGATTCTGATTCTGATGTATCCCTATTTATTGTCCAGCGCTGCGTAATATGTTGGCGCTTTATAAATATAACAAAAAAATAAATAAATAAATAGTGTAGAAAGGTAAAGGAATTCTCCCCAAGTAGGGTTTCTACACGTTTCTTCTTGGAGTCTCAAGAGTGGGTCTAATATAATGACATTTCTGGAGAACTCCCAAAAGATACATCCCCTTCTAGCAAGGCTAAGTAACTTCTTGCTTAGAATCTATACTTTATAACCAAACCACAGGGAAAATAAACCAACAATTATTTTTTTTAGCACAGGAACAGCCACTGCTACATTTAAATTATACAGAACTTGATATATGGTGACACCTTGTGGCTATAGTAAGACATATCACAACAGAAAATGTTTCACTCTCTACACAGGTAAATTGTAAGAACCGCACAACCAATAACAATCATAATGATCTATTTACATAGTACTGACACATTTGCAAAGGGCTGAAAAAGTACAATTCATCAGTTATTGTCCTTTAACCACTTCACAACTGAGGGGATTTACCCCTGAAACACCAGAGCAATTTTTACCTTTCAGCACTCCTTCCATTCATTCGTCTATAACTTTATCTTTATCTATATATCTATAACTTTAACTTATCACAATGAAATGAACTATATCTTGTTTTTTTTGCCACCAATTAGGCTTTCTTTAGGTGGGACATTATGCCAAGAATTATTTTATTCTAAATGTGTTTTAATGGGAAAATAGGAAAAATGTGGGAAAAAAATCATTATGTTTCAGTTTTCGGCCATTATAGTTTTTAAATAATGCATGCTACTGTAATTAAAACCCATGAAATTTATTTGCCCATTTGACCCGGTTCAAAAAACGTTTAAATTATGTCCCTATCACAATGTTTGGCGCCAATATTTTATTTGGAAATAAAGGTGTCTTTTTTTCAGTTTTGCATCCATCCCTCACAAGGAATAGAAAAGCAAAAAATATGTCTGGCACTGTAGCTTTAATGCAAAAGCAGCAGGTGTACAAGCAAAAATGGTAGATGAGTCACATAAACATGTCCATAAATGGTGGTACTTATCGTGCTCTGTGCTGGAGTAATTACAAGCCCTAATTACAAGCCCATCGTTTATAAAGTAACAGTGTTATACCCTCTTGACATAAATATTTAAAGTTCAGTCCCTAAGGTAACTATTTATGTTTTTTTTTTATTGTAATTATTTTTTTTAATTACAAAAAAAAATAATAATTGGGGAGTGTGGGAAGTATTGAGTTAATTTATTGTGTAAAACTAATGTATGTGTATATGAAAAATGCTTTGGGGTGTAGTTTTACTATTTGGCCACAAGATGGCCACAGTGATTTTTTGTTCATGCGACCTGCAAACGTCCGGAAGTACGCTTGCAGGAAGCACAATCAGGCTGGGAAAATCACAATGATCACGCTGCTTCTCATAGAAGCAGCTGATCATTGCGGGGGCTTAGATCAACAAACGGGAGTGGTTTTTCCCGTTAATTGATTTCCGTGCGAGCGGGCGGTGGCGTACATGAGCGGCGGGAGCACGCGCACGAGCGAGCGGGAGCGCGCACGAGCGAGTGGGAGCGCGGACAGCGGCGGTAGCGCGGGAGCTGCGGATATCTCCGTCCCTGGGGGTGAAAGGATGGAAAAAGAGACGAAGATATCCGCACCAGTGGGGGTAAAGTGGTTAAAGAGAACCTGAAGTGCATATGTGGAGGCTGCCATATTTATTTCCGTAAAAATAAACCTAGTTGCCTGGCAGTCTTGCTGGTCACTTTGGCAGTAGTGTCTGAACAACACACACGCATGCACGCAAGCACACACACACACATACTTTCATAATAGTAGACTATATCTCAACCTCTTGATTTCTGTATTATTGCAGTTATAAATAAGCATAGAGTTGATGTATTTTGCAGGTTATTAAATGCAAGGCGGCAGTGATGTGGGAAGCAGGAAAACCGCTGGCTGTTGAAGAAATTGAAGTTGCTCCACCAAAGGCTAATGAAGTTCGCATAAAGGTGAAACATTGTTTATCTTGTTGTGAAATATTTTATTTTTTTGTAAGAAAGCATTATATTTTTATTTTAAGTGAATTATTATTTCTTCTTGGAAGTGGTGATGGCCCATACGCAATTCACTTTTTCTCCCTGAGTTTTCTCCTAAGTGATATTTTCAAACTTGTCAATAAAATGCCTTTTAAATCACCAGCAAGCAAGAAAATACTTAAAATTATTACGAAAAGTGCTGAAAAAATATTCTAAATAGAAGATGAAAAATGATCGCCTAGGAAAAAATCAGGAAAAAAAGTGAATTGCATGTGGGCCAATGAAGTTTAATTCTTGGCAGTTTAGCATATGTGTGTGTATCACATACTGAAAAAGCATTTTTTCAGAGAAAAAAAAAAAGAATAAGGATTTTTTCTCAATGCATCTACTGCGTGAAAACAGAGTTAAGCTACGTACACACATGTGATAATTGTAACCCCATCGGGGATTGTGAAACGATCCGTCGGGAGACAATTCAGGGACTGATGCTGTACAGACACGCATTGCTACCTATAGGCTAGCAAACCCTTCTGTTGCTATGGAGGGGCTATGGAAGGGCTCCTGGGGGACCAGGGGCAGATGGTTGACGATCAGCACAGCACACAGAGAAGTGGATTAATGCTGGTGATGCGGAGCAAAAATAACATTGTAATAGGTCCGGCTCAGGCGTCTGGATTCGCTACGGGTCAGGGTCAGACACAACAGATCCTGTACAAATTGAACAACTTTCAGCTGAACGGTAGTTATTATCGCATGTGTGTACATACCTTGGGCTTGATTCACAAAGCAGTGCTAACTGTTAGCACGCCTGTGAAAACCCCCTTAGCACGTCTAAACTAGCTTTTCGCACGTAAAACTTTATGCGCACAAAACTTTATGCGCGTAAAACTTTACGCGCGCACTGCACAGAGCGCAGGGCGCTCCGTGCGAAGTGCCCATTAAAGCCTATGGGACTTAGCGCGCATAGGACTTTGCGCACGGAAAGTTTTGCGCGCGTAAAGTTAGCGCGCGATCTGATTGAGAAATCCGGTGCTAACCTACTTAGCACCCTGGTTAGAGTGTCTAAAGACTTTAGACGTGCTGAGTAGGTTAGCACCGCTTTGTGAATCAAGCCCCTTCAGTTATACAGCAGATATATACCCCAACCCAAGGCATGCTCTCTCAGGGATGAACAAGCCTCTGATTAGTCCTCCCGTTGGCAGGTATTTTAAGGCTTTTCAATTAAGTTTTTATTTCTATGTTTTGTGTATAGGTTGTTGCCACGGGCATTTGTCGATCAGATGATCACATATTAAATGGAGCGGTAACAAGAGCAAAGCTTCCCATCATTCTAGGCCATGAAGGTGCCGGAATAGTTGAAAGTGTTGGCGAAGGAGTGGCTTCAGTTAAACCAGGTAAGTACAACCTTCCTGACCTTCCACTGTACTAAAAGCACAGTCTGAGAACTATGTCCAGTGATATGGCTGTGGCTGCAAGTGGAGATCCAATACATATAACAGTGGGACCACCCACACCTTTTTACAGAAAAGGCCCGTATTTACAAAGCTCAGCACAGTTGCCATGCACAGGGAGCACACAGCAATTTCATCATTACATGTTAGTGTTGCGCTATATTGGTGCGACATCATTGCCTAGGTGTACAGGGAGCAATTTTACAGTGCTTTTATAAACTAAGTAACTACAGCCACATATATAAGTTCCTGAATTCTGTAGAGATGAACAGGTGTTCAGAGATGGACAAATGAACTTGAGCTTTGTCGACATTGCACATGCAGACTGGAAGCAGCAGAGAATGTACTGCAACAAATTCCAAAATATTGTTAACACACATTCAAGCTTGTGGCTGATTCACATATATATCGTATATGAATCCAATGCACCTGCCTTTTGTCTGTAGGGTGTCTGCTCTGCTGCTGCTGTACAATGCAGTGTATGTAGTGTGAAGCCGTTTTTAGGCCTCTGCTACCTACTATTGATGACCTCTTCTATTCTCCATCTATACTCATAGCCTGGGACAATAAATATGCTCTTTTGGTTTCCAGTACCACCTATATGCTGGAGACACTCAAAACTGTCTCTCAGCTCCTGAACCTCTCTATACTATTGTCTCAAGTGAGTCAAAAATGTACAGGGCATGACATTAGCCCAGGCTCCACTTACCTGCATAAGTTGTAAGGTATTATTATTATTATTATTTAGTATTTATATAGCGCCGACATATTACGCAGCGCTGTACAATGTATGTATATATATATATATATATATATATATATATATATATATATATATATATATATATATATATATATATATATATATATCTTGTCACTAACTGTCCCTCAAAGGAGCTCACAATCTAATCCCTACCATTGCCATATGTCTATATTATGTAGTGTAAGTACTGTAGTCTAGGGCCAATTTTAGGGGGAGCCAATTAACGTATCCGTATGTTTTTGGAGTGTGGGAGGAAACCGGAGTGCCCGGAGGAAACCCACGCAGACACGGAGAGAACATACAAACTCTTTGCAGTTAGTGCCCTGGCTGGGATTCGAACTAGGGACCCAGCGCTGCAAGGCGAGAGAGCTAACCACTATGCCACTATGCCACTAGCATGACGTACAGTATAACCTATAGGGGTGCAGGGGCGTAACTAGACATCACTGGGCCCCCTGCGAAACTTTGGATGAGCCCCCTGCGAAACTTTGGATGGGGACCCCCACCCCCCTCGCTTTCTGCACAGGAAAACTGAGGACCAATGTGTTTTCCCCATGCAGATAAAAACACTTAGACTTAAAGGAAATGACAGGCAATCTATGCTACCCCCAGATCTACTTACCCGGGGCTTCCTCCAGCCCCTTGCAGCCGACAAGTCTCTTGTTGCAGTTCTTTTCCCAGTACATACATACATACACAGCCGTTTCCCAGAGAATAGGATCTTTAAGACGCTCGACAACTGAATGCAAAGTACGGCAAACGCTCAACTTCCATTTTGCACCCGTCGTGTAAAAATGTGTGACGCCGCTCACAGGAAGATGGATCGGAGAACGCTCGTCGTTCCTGGATCCATCTTCTTACATGTTGTGCCAGTGCAGTGAATACCGTATTTAGGTTTGAGACAGTGAGCTGACTAAATGTTCACTTTCCTCCCTCCCCCTACCCAGCATCTACTCATTGCTGGTCAGTGTTCTTATCAGGATGATCTCCTGCAGCAGCTCTGATAAAAGTCAAGGACCTGTGAATCTTCTCACTAGCACCTATGTACTGTGAGCCTGCTGAGAGCAATGTATGGGCAGCTTAGGCTGTACACCATACAATGCCAATATAGCAGCTCTCGGGAAGTTTACAGCACACAGCTGCAGGTCAGAAGATTCACATGTCCTTTGCTTTTATCAGCGCAGGAGATCATCCTGATAAGGACACACAGACCAGTGTGATGATCCCTGTCTCTTCCTGCAGGCTGCCGCCCTCAGCATAGCGACCCCACTCACGTCTGCTCCATGTGTGTTCCCATGCAGCAGCTCCAGCTACACACATACACTCCTCTCCTCTCTCACCCCCATCAGCCCCAGCGGCACGCATGCAGGGCTCCATGGCCAATCAATAGGGTTATGTGAGTGATGTTGCCAGGGCGACACAGAAGCTGTCAGCAGAGAGGTGGATGCCTGAACTGGACACAGACTCAGTCCTCTGCCTCTTCCTACTTGTACAGACAGCTGGGCTGGCTGGCTGGGAGGGAGAGGTAATTTGCTAATTGATCAGCCCCCCTGGGAGGTGAAAGACAATGGAGCCTATTGCAGGAGCAAGGCTCCAGATACACCTCTGACTACATGAGAGCACATGCTATATGGAGGAACAACAATGACATGCTGAACATAAGATATATTCACTGTAACTTTATCAATCAGTGACATTCTGAATTTTTTTGCCACTGTTATTATAGGATCTTGGACTCAGTATAAGACAAGCTCTCAATGAGGCAGGGACAGTCAGACATCAATCTTACCCACTCTGCTGGGTTGTAAAAGTAATCAGAGGCCATAAGGTCATGTGTGATAAGAATCTAGGAATCTCTTTGGAATGATTGCTGATAAGGGACAGTGTAGAACTTTTTTTCACCCTGTGACTCTTTTGTTTGTAACTTGTACATTAATCTTCAGAACTTTGCTGCAATGTGAGACAGATGTTTTTTTATGAACCCCAGGGAGCAGGGACAGTGTACAAATTCCAAAGTGTGTGTGAGTGCTTATCTGTGTGGTGGACACATGCAGTCAATATAACAATGGTGCGAGAGCAGAATACGTTTTTTTTTCTCCATGCCCTTAGCTACCAGTCTCTCAAACTTTCCCCCCAAGGGCCCCCTGTGGCTTCTGGGCCCCCCTGCGGAGGCATCCCTTGCAGGGTCTATTGTTACGCCTCTGTAGGGGTGGATGGGACACGCATAGGGAAGGGCGGCTTTCCTGATGATTCCTATTTAAAAACCTCATTTGCTATGGGCGCTTCAGCTCTGACTTGAGCGTTGTATGGGGGGATTCTTTGTGGTGGGGGTTTTATGTTTATGTCTGTGGCACTTTACTTTGCTCCTGATGAAATCTTATTTAGATGAAACATTTTGCGCACGATGTAACACTATATATATGTATGCACTCACTTGTTTTATACCTGCTTCCCTCATACTGCTACCTAGCACTTTTATTGGGTGGAATAGGTACATGTTGTAGTTATGTACTATACTTCCACATGTGTTAGTTCATAGTTTGGATGCCTTCAGTGTGAATCTACAATGTTCATAGTCATGAAAATAAAGAAAACTCTTTTTAAATGAGAAGGTGTGTCCAAACTTTTGGTCTCTCTCTCTCGTATAAATTATATATTTTTTTTATTCTTTTTTGTGTAGGTGACAAAGTAATTCTGCTGTTTAATCCGCAGTGTGGAGAATGCAAACACTGCAAAGATCCAAAGGCTAATTTATGTCTCAAGTCTGAGTATGTACTTTTTATTTAAAACTCTAATTCAGTCTTATATGATAGTAAATTGGCATTAATTAGCACTAATGAGCGAAAATGCTGATATTCTTTTCGCATTAATCTTCGTGAAAATAATGTTGAATTCTGTATTCAAGTGGAAATACCATTGAAAATATGTTTTGCTCTCCCTGCTGCCGCTAAACTCGGGGGTGGTGTCAAATACTATTCCCCCTCCAAGTTGTCGCAACTTGTAGGCAGGGGCGCCGCCAGCGTACAAGCGAGGGGCCGATCCCCGCAAGCAGTCTCTATCTATCGCGATGGTAGCAACGCACCCTGTAATGACATAACTGCATGTCATCACAGGGGGAGCTCTTACCGATGCGATGGACGCCGGGACAGGAAGAAGATAGAGGCTGCGGGTGGGGATCGAGGTAGGTGAGTTGAAACTTTGCTCTACCCACTCCCCCTGCCCCTATGCTGGAGACACCTACCTATCTAACCTATACTGGGGGCACCTACCTATCTAACCTACACTGAGGGGTACCTATATATCTAAACTATACTGCGTGCACCTACCTAACTAATGTATACTGAGGGCATCTACCTATCTGACCTATATTGAGGGGTACCTACCTATTTAACCTATACTGCATGCACCTACCTATCTAACCTACACTGTGGGCACTTACCTATCTAGCCTATAGAGGTGTGGCAGGGGCGTGTCGTGAAGTGTCCCTTTTACTTATTTCAAAAAGTTGGGAGGTATGTATGAAATCCTAGGTGGGCATGAAATCCTAGGCTGTGCCTGAAATCCTAGGTGGGCATAGAGTTAGAGGGGATTAATGTAGTCACCCCAGATGCTTATAACAGTGTTCCTTTAAGATGCTGCGCTCACATGTACTTGAAATCTTCTTAAAGTTGTGTCACTCAAACGAAAGAGAAAAATAAACCATAGCGTAATACTGTATTATAACAGTGCCGCATCCCTCACACCCAGTGCCAGGAATTGATAGTGAAATCTACCCAGGTATCCACCATCCACCAGGTCACACAGGTCCTCACCATATGCTGTAGCTGCCAGCCACAGACAGCAAAAATAGCACCTCCACAACTCTCCAGACCATGTGCGTTCCCTCAAACTTAGCACCACCACCAGCATACGTGGCCTCTCACCTTCTATTTTGCTGCCCAGATTATAAGACAGCAACTGCACTTAAGCGCCCAGCAGGTCTTTCTCAGCCAGCCTCAAATGGATAACTCCGTAGGAACAGAAGCTTCACATCAGCCTAATAACTGAAAAGCTCCACATAGTGTAAAACCATTCGCTTTAATAAAATAAATAAAAGTAGTGCACTCACAAGTTTCCAATAAAATCAAGCATGTCAATACAATCCTCCACGCCAGCTCTGTCCGCCCGTAGCTCCGCCCTACGCGTTTCGTGCATGCGCACTCATCAGGGGCTTGAGGCGTCTGACCAGCCAGCGTCTTAAAATACTATTATTTCCGTCTCATTATCCAATCCCCAAATTTCCCTCACCCAAAATGGCCACCGGAGTACTTCCGCCCTCCTCCAGCCGCCTCATCTGCCTATGAGATATTGCCATGTCAGCAAGGGTCACCCCCCGTCATTCCAGTCCGCCTGCTGCATTCCCATTGGAAGACCAGCCGCGAATACTCACGCCCAGGGTGCCGCCCCCAAACATCATCTCATGGCTAGTAATATCACAATGCCGGTATTCCAGTATGTGATTGGCTCAACAAGATTTCCGCATAGATACGGTAACCCAATACGGATTTCTTACGTGATTCAGACCCCTTCTACAATACGGTCCACTCCTCAAACCCCCCATCCGATCAGTGCAGGCTTATCACATCCTTTCTCCCCATCACATAACATAATATCAGTTTCTCATATTCCCCCAAGAGCATCATTACATCTCATTACGGATTGCAATTTTGTGTTCCAGGCCACTAATACATATAACGTTCCCTGCATAATTTTTATCCAATCCGCAATAACATTTAACATTTCTTGTATACCTACACATTATTACACAATGACTCATGCCATTTCTGCATCTATTCCATCAGTACACAGTAATCCATATTTTGATGTGAACAAGTTACATCCCCACTCACACTGTATCCAGGGCTGTATCCCCCACGCTGCATACATCCACACCCCCCACACACATGGCAGGATGCACATGCACGCAGCATGAAGGGCCAGCACAAACGGACACATGGACAAACACGTTCCCAGGACATCTTACTCCACCCCACCCCCTCTCTCACAACATCACATACCCACATACTCAGACCAGCCCCCCATGTTAGATTGGGGTACATGCGCGCCCCAGCACGCAGGGGCACACATCTACCCCACTCCACTCTAGTCATTAGAAATAAAGCAGTTCAGATCAAACTCGACATTGAGACCTCTCGGGTGTAAAGTTTTCAATTCATGAATCCAACGCGACTCCATCTTGGATAATTCCCTCACTTTATTACACCCTCTCCAACTGCCCCTTAATCTATCAATCCCACAGAAGTTCATCATACCCGGATCCCGCCCATGATGTTCAGCAAAGTGTTTAGACATATTATGTGCAAAATTGCCTTTTTTAATGTTCCTAACATGTTCACCAATCCGATCCTTGAGTTTCCTTGTGGTCCTACCAATGTATTGGTATCCACAAGGACACCAACACATATATACAACATGCGTGGTACTGCAGGTAATGCAGTCCCTAATTTCATATTTCTTCCCATTAACCTTTCCCATAAATTCATTGCGTTTCTGTGCCTGCGATTCTGTGCAACCTACACATTTTCTACACGGATAAAATCCTTTATTTCCCATCATGTCTCCCCTGCTTCTTTTTGGCCCATCAATAAAGCTTGGAACTAAGATTTGCTGTAGATTTTTTGCCTTCTTATATACAAACCGAGGGTGAACAGGTATCATCCGTCCCAGCACCGTGTCGGCCCTCAGCACATTCCAGTGTTTCCTTATCACACGTTCAACTTCACTATGCCTAGAGTTGTAATCAAGCAACATAGCATACTCCTGTCTGTTATCTGCATCTTTATTGTTCCTCCCATTCCCCAATATCTGCCCTCTATCCATTTTCTCAGCAGCATCACGTATCCTCCCCAATGTCTCCCTCTCATACCCTTTTTCCACAAACCTCTCTATCAGCATATCCGTCTGTTCCCTAAAATCTGTGATCTCCGAACAATTCCGTCTTATTCTAAGCATCTGCCCTTTGGGTATATTGGTAAGCCATTTTTTGTGATGACAACTGGAATATGGGATATATCCATTCCTATCTGTTTTCTTAAAATAGGTCCGCATCTGTAGTCTTTCTCCCTTCCTATACAGATCCAGATCTAGGAAGCAAATTCTGTTCTCATCACTTTCCACTGTTAATCTAATGCCCCTCTGGTTAGAGTTGAGCCACTGCACGTATTGGTCTAATTCAAGTCTACTCCCTTTCCAGACGATACACAGATCGTCTATATACCTAAACCAGTATCTAACTGGTCGGCTATTGGTGTTTTCCAACACGTGTTGTTCCCATTCATCCATAAAAATATTTGCCAGACTGGGTGCAAATTTTGCCCCCATGGCGCATCCCGTTATCTGTCGAAAAAAATGTCCTGCATACCAAAAATAGTTATGCTGTAAAACAAACTTTAGTAACCGTAAAACGAACAGAATTTGCTCCCTTTTTAATGTACCATCCTTGTTTAGGGCCTTCTCTACTGCCTCCAGTCCCAGGTCATGCGGAATTATTGTGTATAATGAGGCTACATCAGCCGTTACTAGAAGGTCATCCTCACCCAACGTAATCCTTTCAGCCTCTTGAATCATTTGTTTCGTATCCTTAACGAGGTATGGGAGTTTTTGTACAATAGGCTGCAGAAACTTATCAATGTACTCACCTATTCTCTGATTTAAGGACTCTATCCCACTAATTATGGGCCTACCCGGGGGTCTTTCCAGATCCTTGTGTATTTTTGGGTTCTGATATATCACAGGTATCCTTGGTACATCGATCATAAGATATTTAAACTCTGAGTCATCAATTATCCCCTCATCCAAGCCTCTCCTCAAAATGTCTCTTAGTATCCCTTTATACTGTCTGGTGGGGTCTCCTCTTAATTTCTCATAGGTTGCACTGTCCCCAACTATCCTATCTAATTCATCAGTGTATTGGTCCTTTCTCATAACCACAACACCACCTCCTTTATCAGCAGGCCTAATCAGCAGATCTTTTCTTTCAGCTAGTTTGAGTGCTGTCACTAACTCACCATCCTTCCTCTGGTCACCCAATTTCTCTAAGTCCTCCGTGACCAGTCTTCTAAACACTTCAACTGTACTACCCATACTATTTGTATTTGGATTGAAAAGGGACCTGTTTTTTAGTCCTGTGTGTACATATTCAGGGACTTCTCTGTTGCTTCTGCTTATAGCTTCTTTGGATAAGAAATATTTTTTAATATTGAGTTTCCTAACATACTTCTGTATATTGATATACGTACCAAATTTATCCAGTCCCTGCTTAGGGGCATATTTCAGGCCTTTATCCAAGATGGCCATCTCTTCAGGTTTGAGCTGGACCTGGCTAATATTAAAAATCCCTTTCCCCTTTACCTTCTTCTCTTTTCTTCTCCCCCCTCTGCACCCTCTTCTATTCCTCGCTTTCTGCCCACTCCCCCAGGGTCCACCTCCCCCTCTCCCACTCGCTGCCTTCTCATTTCGTCCCACACCTTCCCAAAAAAATCATCATCAACATCATTGAGTGGATCAAAGCGATTCTGTGTAGGCACATAGTCAGGTGTATCATTTTTTTGGTACTGAGATCTCCATTCCCTTCTGGGTCTCTGTGTACCCATTCCTGGTCTGAAGCCCGGGGTTCTGGGTTGATTGAAGTGGCCTCTATGCCCCCCCATCTCATTATACCTATCATCTCCTCTGTAACCCCCAGTTCTCCCCTGTCTTCCTATCCCATTTCTTTGTATTCTCGGACTTCCATTGTCCCATCTTTCCCCTACTCTAGGGGAATTGAAATGTACCTGTTGGGGTCCTGCCCTATACCCTTCATATTTCATATCCATTCGGGTTTTATACTCACCTTGCTGCTGCATCCCCATATTTTCACTACTGTTTACCATATTCCTTTCCACTTTTTCCTTTCTTTTGGTCTGTTCTACCTGCCATCTATAGGCCTGCTTATTTTGATACTCTTGCCAATCACGCTGAAAACGGCCCACCTTAATTTCACCAACCTCTTTATCAATCTTAACTAAATTCCTCACCAGGATTTCAGTACGCTGTCTAAAATCACTAACTTCTTTAAAATTCTCCATTTTCTGCTTCTGTTCCTCTATTTCTTTCTTAATTCTATCTGCTCTCCCATTTTTACGCTTCAATAGGATTTTCAAGAGATTAATGCCACATTCATTTAAAAAATCTCCTAGCTCTTTGTCATTTTCATCTCCCTCTTCCCCATCATATACCACAAGATCCCATCTGAAACGTTTGGGAATAATTCCCTCTTTGATTGATTTCCTCAGGCTGGCTGCATCCCACCATGTGTTAATTTCTTTCTGCATAAGGGAGTGCATACTCCTAAAACAATTATCCACATTCCCATTTTGAGGGTTAACCTCTTTGGTGAATATCTTATCAATATCAACCTGCCCCCTATTAAACACATTCAGTAGCTCCATGTTAACCAAAAACACAAACCCAGTGTGCTGCACTAACAATTATGCTTACTTGTGCCGTATACCTTAATCTATGTTTTGTGCGCTCACTTATACAATATAAACAATAATTCGCATATAAAAAACCCAAAAAGCATTCAATGTTATAAAGTCCTTTTGGAGTCCAAAGACTAAATTACGTGTCCATGGATCGCTGCACCAATCATCAAGCATCAGATGTGTATAACAGTGTTCCTTTAAGATGCTGCGCTCACATGTACTTGAAATCTTCTTAAAGTTGTGTCACTCAAACGAAAGAGAAAAACTAGAGTGGAGTGGGGTAGATGTGTGCCCCTGCGTGCTGGGGCGCGCATGTACCCCAATCTAACATGGGGGGCTGGTCTGAGTATGTGGGTATGTGATGTTGTGAGAGAGGGGGTGGGGTGGAGTAAGATGTCCTGGGAACGTGTTTGTCCATGTGTCCGTTTGTGCTGGCCCTTCATGCTGCGTGCATGTGCATCCTGCCATGTGTGTGGGGGGTGTGGATGTATGCAGCGTGGGGGATACAGCCCTGGATACAGTGTGAGTGGGGATGTAACTTGTTCACATCAAAATATGGATTACTGTGTACTGATGGAATAGATGCAGAAATGGCATGAGTCATTGTGTAATAATGTGTAGGTATACAAGAAATGTTAAATGTTATTGCGGATTGGATAAAAATTATGCAGGGAACATTATATGTATTAGTGGCCTGGAACACAAAATTGCAATCCATAATGAGATGTAATGATGCTCTTGGGGGAATATGAGAAACTGATATTATGTTATGTGATGGGGAGAAAGGATGTGATAAGCCTGCACTGATCGGATGGGGGGTTTGAGGAGTGGACCGTATTGTAGAAGGGGTCTGAATCACGTAAGAAATCCGTATTGGGTTACCGTATCTATGCGGAAATCTTGTTGAGCCAATCACATACTGGAATACCGGCATTGTGATATTACTAGCCATGAGATGATGTTTGGGGGCGGCACCCTGGGCGTGAGTATTCGCGGCTGGTCTTCCAATGGGAATGCAGCAGGCGGACTGGAATGACGGGGGGTGACCCTTGCTGACATGGCAATATCTCATAGGCACACTGGCTCACCCACTAATCCTTGTGTTTCCTTCCCCTTTGTTTCCTACCCACTACCCTCTAGATTGTAAGCTCGCAAGGGCAGGGACCTCCTCCTAGTGTTTCTCATACTGCTGTAATTTTAACATATGTATATGTACCAACTACATATCAACTATGTATGTATCTGTATTTACTCTATTCAATGTCATGACTGTACAGTGTCTTGTATTTCTTATGTATATTTGTTCCCCATTATTTGTTTGTACTATGTACAGCGCTACGGAAGATGTTGGCGCTATATAAATAAAAAATAATAATAATAATAATAATAGGCAGATGAGGCGGCTGGAGGAGGGCAGAAGTACTCCAGTGGCCATTTTGGGTGAGGGAAATTTGGGGATTGGATAATGAGACGGAAATAATAGTATTTTAAGACGCTGGCTGGTCAGACGCCTCAAGCCCCTGATGAGTGCGCATGCACGAAACGCGTAGGGCGGAGCTACGGGCGGACAGAGCTGGCGTGGAGGATTGTATTGACATGCTTGATTTTATTGGAAACTTGTGAGTGCACTACTTTTATTTATTTTATTAAAGCGAATGGTTTTACACTATGTGGAGCTTTTCAGTTATTAGGCTGATGTGAAGCTTCTGTTCCTACGGAGTTATCCATTTGAGGCTGGCTGAGAAAGACCTGCTGGGCGCTTAAGTGCAGTTGCTGTCTTATAATCTGGGCAGCAAAATAGAAGGTGAGAGGCCACGTATGCTGGTGGTGGTGCTAAGTTTGAGGGAACGCACATGGTCTGGAGAGTTGTGGAGGTGCTATTTTTGCTGTCTGTGGCTGGCAGCTACAGCATATGGTGAGGACCTGTGTGACCTGGTGGATGGTGGATACCTGGGTAGATTTCACTATCAATTCCTGGCACTGGGTGTGAGGGATGCGGCACTGTTATAATACAGTATTACGCTATGGTTTATTTTTCTCTTTCGTTTGAGTGACACAACTTTAAGAAGATTTCAAGTACATGTGAGCGCAGCATCTTAAAGGAACACTGTTATACACATCTGATGCTTGATGATTGGTGCAGCGATCCATGGACACGTAATTTAGTCTTTGGACTCCAAAAGGACTTTATAACATTGAATGCTTTTTTTGGGGTTTTTTATATGCGAATTATTGTTTATATTGTATAAGTGAGCGCACAAAACATAGATTAAGGTATACCCCAGATGCTTGCATGAAAGGACTGCAGTGGATGAATGTGCCAGGCATCCACATACATGTATAGGTTACTGGTAAGATCAGCAGGTAAGAGGAGGGGAATATATTGAAATGAACCTAACACAACACACAAAATTGTAGAAGTTTTCACAATTAAATAACATTTTGCAATATCCCACATCTAAACATTAGTAGATTTAAAGGAAACCTGAAGTGAGACATATATGGAGGCTGCTATATTTATTTCCTTTTAAACAATACCAATTGCCTGGCACTGGCAGCTCTGCTGGTCTATTTGGCTTCAGTAGAGCCAGAGTCACACCAGAAACAAGCATGCAGCTAATTTTGTCAGATCTGACAATAATGTCAGAAACACCTGATCTGCATATGCTTGTTCAGGGTCTATGGCTAAAAGTATTAGAGGCAGAGGATCATCAGGATAGCCAGGCAACTGGTATTGCTTAAAGGGAAGGTTCAGGGACACTAAAAAAAAAAAGAAAAATCGAAATCCACTTACCTGGGGCTTCCTCTAGCCCGTGGCAGGCAGGAGTTGCCCTTGGCGCAGCTCCGCAGGCTCCCGGTGGTCTCCGGTGGCCGACTCGACCTGGCCAGGCCGGCGGCCAGGTCGGACGTCTTCTGCACTCCATTATGCGTGTCACGCCGGCGCGCTGATGTCATCGGACGTCCTCCGGGCTGTACTGCGCAGGCTCAGAACTACTGAGCCTGCGCAGTACAGCCCAGAGGACGTCCGATGACGTCAGCGCGCCGGCGTGACACGCATAATGGAGCGCAGAAGAAGCCCGACCTGGCCGCCGGCCTGGCCAGGTCGGATCGGCCACCGGAGACCACCGGGAGCCTGCGGAGCGGCGCCGAAGGCACCTCCTGCCTGCCACGGGCTGGAGGAAGCCCCAGGTAAGTGGATTTCCATTTTTTTTTTTGTGTGTCTGAACCTTCCCTTTAAAAGGAAATAAATATGGCAGCCTCCATATGCATCTCACTTCAGGTGTCCGTTAAACAGTCATTATATGATGGCTGAAAAACTGTACATTATTTTTAAAAAGCAAGCGCCCATAAGCATGCATGTCTATACTCAATTGCACAATCTAATATTGTGCATTTTCTAGCCTTTCACCAGTCATTGTTATGTCCTAAAATGATCCAGGCAACAGCTTCAGTAATTACTAGCTAATTTCAAGTGATGCTGCTTTATAACCACGTAATGTATATGGAAGATTAATCTTTACATGATCCTGCCAGCTATAATTGTGATTTTGAAATATAAACAAATTGGGCTTCAGCCACTATTACAGCGTGATAACTCATATCACGACCACGCTTATGTTTTCGCACACAATTTCACGTTTTGTATGCGTTTTCACACGCAATTGTGAATTTTCACACGCAATCGTGCGCGCAAATTCACGATTGTGCACAAACGTTTGCGATTGCGTGCAAAACCACAAAAACGTGAGCAAAACGCGAAATTGCGTGAAAACGCTAGCGCGGCCGGGATTTGAGTTATCACGGTTTAGTGAATCAAGCCCACTGTGCGCAATAATCATGACATTACAAAGGTTTAAAATAGCTCCTGAGATTTAGAATAAATTAGTTACATTTAATTTCATTAAAAGGACACCTACTTTAATGGTTACTATTTTGTCATAGGAATAAAAATACTGATTATTTTCAGCTGGTGGCTGGCGCTATGCTGCGCAGGGCAGGACTGCACATGCCATTTCTCTGAACGTTGCGGCCAGCTTACACATTGCGTCCAGCTCACACGCATGTACCACGCAATCAGCACCAGGCAAGCACAATCACAGTGGGGCGGGGCAGAAGAAGACGTGTGCACACAAACACAGGGCCACAGCCAATCAGAGCGGGGTAGGGCAGAAATGGGCGTGTGCGGGATGGAAGGACATACAGACACACAGCGTCAGGCTTGGAAATTATTATTATAGAATTTTTTTTCATTATGCAGAACAATACAATCATCAATGTTATGCTATATTTTCAGCGTAGGAAAACACATTTGTCTAATGGCTGACCAAACCAGCAGATTTTCTTGCATGGGCCAACAGATTCATCATTTCCTCAATACTAGCGCCTTCACAGAGTATACTGTGGTGGGGGAATATTCTGTGGCTAAGATCCATGATGATGCACCGCTGGATAAAGCCTGCCTGCTTGCCTGTGGATTTTCCACAGGGTATGGCTCTGCTGTCAACGTGGCTCAAGTAAGTTTATTTTGTCCAGAGATATGAATCAGGGTATCGGTTTATAGCCATGAGCGGGGTGCAAATACGTATTTAAAGTGCAGTAACATTAAATAATGCAATATTTTGAATTTGTGTAGGTAAATTCCACATTCAATAACCTGTTTGAAGTTGTAATGAACAGCTCCATTTTTTTTTCCTTTAATAAGGATGGACAGACGGCATGGTGGGTCCCTGCTTTGTACAAGCAAGGAAGGATCTGCAGGCCAGAAAAGGTCGGTGAAAAAAACGTTTTTTTTATTGGAAACTCCACATGACAAGGTACAATAAAACCACAGGATCAACTGACGCATATCGGGCCTACAATCTGCCCTTAGTCATAGCGAACTATAACTAAGGGCAGATTGTAGGCCCGATACACGTTAGTTGATCCTGTGGTTTTATTGTACCTCGTCATGTGGAGTTTCCAGTAAAGAAAAACAGCTTTTTTCACAGTCCTTGTCTGGCCTGCAGATCTTTCCTTGCTTGTACTTGTGGATTGGCCTGGCTTACCAGATCCTGCACTGACTAGTATGGTTAAGGGGGTTTGAGCATTTAGGAACTCTCATTCTGCTTTTTGATTCCTGCTTTGATTTGATCTGCACAGAGTTTAGATGTTCTCCCTGACTCCGTCTGCGTGGGTTTCCTCTGAACACTCTGGGTTCCCCCACATCCCAAATATAACAATAATAACAACAACAACAATAATGATTTTGAGCTCCTCTAGTGCCTCTTGCTTTGTAAGAGTGCCCATCCCCCCTCTTGTTTTGCATGCATGCTCATATTATCATTACACACCACATTAAAAACAAGCATGATTTGCCAGGCTGTTCTAGTACTTTTGTTCCTTTTTCTGCACTAATGAGAGGTAGGTAGGCAGGCCGTGATGTAAGGAGCAGGCCACATATGCAGTTATTTGGGAGAAAAATGCAATGCTAAGCTACTTCCTAATAATCCTTTGTTGAACAGAGATGGTCAGTGAGATGTTAATAATGCATTATAGGAGATCATTCTAAAGGTGCCCATTAACGGTACAATTTTTCACTAAATGCGATCTTTTGATGCGATTTGAATGATCGTATGTAATCTGGAGGCAATTATGAAACGTTCACATTTACTGAATGATACTTTCTTCAAATGCGTTCATATTTTCCAACTTTCAGATCGATTTTATCCTATAAAACAATCGATTAAAGATTCGTTCACTAGAAATTGCATTCATAAATGGTGAATTTTCTGTACAATTTGATTGTAAAAATCGCATCGAAAGATCGCATTTGGTGAAAAAATTGTACCGTTAATGGGCACCTTAACTACTTAAAGACCGCTCCATACCAATTGGAGTGGATGCTGCGGCAGCCCCAGGACCGCCTAACACCGATCAGCGTGCAGTCCTGGGGGAGTTTTTTGCAGGAAATCGCGTGTGCCGCTGTGCGTGCATCTCGGCTTGAATGACGGAGCTCCGCCATCAGTCTTCAAGTCTTATGTGATTGCTGCTAGGAGACTGTTAGATGGCGAAACCACCCTCTATTTACTTGGTACAGCACTGTGATCTATGGAAGCGCTGCGCTGGGGACAGCCGTGTGACACGGCTGTCCCCCTAGGCGACAGTGAAGTGATCCGCTGTCATAGGCTGAAGCCTGGCAGGGGGAGGGAGGGACTGGAACAAAAAGAAAAAAAAGAGGAAATTTATTATAAAAAAAAAGAAATGCATATTTACAAAAAAAAAATAAAAAAAAATTAATAAACATTCTGGGAGCGATCATGGCCCACCAACAGAAATCTCTGTTGGTGGGCAGAAAGGGGGGGGGGATCACTTGTGTGTTGAGTTGTGTGGCCCTGCACTGAGCCCTTAAAGAGACACTGTAACAATAAAAACGTCCCCTGGGGGTACTCCCCTCGGGAGGGGGAAGCCTCCGGATCCTAATGAGGCTTCCTCGTCCTCCTCTGTCCCACGGGGTCTCGCTGCAGCCCTCCGAACAGTGGCCGACAGACCCGACTGCCTGTTCAATATTTACCTTTCCAGGCTCCAGCGGGGGCGCTGTTGCGGCTTTTCTGACGGAGATAGGCGGAAATAGCCGATCTTCGTCGGGTCCGCTCTACTGCGCAGGCGCAGGAGACTTGCACCTGCGCAGTAGAGCGGCCCGACGGAGATCAGCTATTTCCGCCTATCTTCGGGGGAAGGAGAGGATACTGTGCCTACGCTGGTGTCAAAAGGTAAATATTTACATCGCCGCCGCTCCGGGAGGATTTTCGCTGCCACTGAGGACGAGGGAAGCCTCAATAGGATCCGGAGGCTTCCCCCACCTGAGGTAAGTACCCCCTAGGGGAGTTTTTTTGTTACAGATTTTCTTTAAAGCTGCAGTGGCCTTAATTGTGAAAAATAGCCTGGTCACTAGGTGAGTTAAGACCGTGGTCCTTAAGTGGTAAATTCACTTAAAGAGGAACTGTTACCATGTATTGAACTTCATCCCAATCTGTAGCTGATACCTCCTTTCCTACAGGAAATCTTTACCTTTTCTCAAATAGATCATCAGGGGATCTGTATGGCTGATATTGTGGTGAAACCCCTCCCAGTGTGATGTCAGGATCTAGGTCCTGAAAGTTTCCAGTCTGTGAGCCTTGTTGCATTGTGGAAAATAAAAGATTTTTTCAGGTGGGAAATTCTTCTGAGTAAAGAACTATCTTCAGCATCTAAAACGAGGTTGCCACATGTGCATCCGTACCTACTGTAGCCACATTTCCTACAAAACATGGCCAGTGTGGCTTCCTAGACATTCATGCAGCATTGTAGGTAGGCTAATGTGCACTTTGGCTACTTTAGTAAGAACTATGAAAATATTACAATATTATACTTGAAAGTAATATTATACTTGAAAGTGATGAAATTACATATCTGATCTACTGTCCATGACTATATCAACTCTTAATTTTCTGTTGCAGGTCACACCTGGGTCCACATGTGCTGTATTTGGTTTAGGGGCCATAGGCCTGTCTGTGATCCTGGGCTGTAAAGTTTCTGGAGCAGCTCAAATTATAGCAGTTGATGTAAACAAAGATAAATTTGCTATAGCCAAAGAGTTGGGGGCCACTGATTGTATCAACCCAAAGGACCATGAAAAACCCATCCATGAGGTGATATTGCAGATGACCGGTGGTGGAGTTCAATATTCTTTTGAATGCATTGGAAACACTGATGTCATGGTCAGTACCTAAATTAATCAACATTTTGCTTAATGGGAATAGGATATGTAATTTTAAATGTATTTTAACGTAATATTATTTGTATCCACTAGATGTCCCCACACACTTTATGAAGTGAGCGTGTATATGTTTACTTTCATTTCAATAAATGATGATCATTCATTCATCAGACACTTTGATTGGCTTTGGGAATACATGTTCCCATTCACCAATCATTGCTCTAATGAGCGTTGACAGGGGCACAAGATCGTTTGAAGCATTCGTAAATGCGACAATGCATAAATATATATATATATATATATATATATATATATATATATATACATATATAGATTAGGTAGGTGCCCCCAGTATAGGTTAGATAGGTAGCTGCCACCCAGTATAGGTTAGATAGGTAGGTGCCCCCAGTATAGGTTAGATTAGGTAGGTTCCCCCAGTATAGGTTAGATAGGTAGCTGCCACCCAGTTTAGGTTAGATAGGTAGGTGCCCTCAGTATAGGTTAGATTAGGAAGGTTCCCCCAGTATAGGTTAGATTAGGTAGGTGCCCCCCAGGGTAGGTTAGATAGGTAGCTGCCACCCAGTTTAGGTTAGATAGGTAGGTGCCTCCCAGGATAGGTTAGATAGGTAGCTGCCCCAGTATAGGTTAGGTAGGTGCCCCCCATGATAGAGGGGGAAGCCGCGGGGAGGGCAGCCCGACCTCTCCCTCCCTTCCTCTTCCCGGGCCGCCCTCCGTGCGATCCCCCCTCGGAGTGCAGAGTAATGCAGCAGGGAAGCGCTATGCAAAACTACTCACCTCGCTGGCTCCAAGCGCTGCTCTCTCGCCGCCAGTCTACTCTCTGCCTACACGCTGATACACACACACACACGCAGCTTCCTGTTTAGCAGCGTGTGTGTGTATCAGCGCTTCCCTGCTGCATTACTCTGCACTCCGAGGGGGGATCGCACGGAGGGCGGCCCGGGGAGAGGAAGGGAGGGAGAGGTCGGGCTGCCCTCCCCGCGGCTGCAGCTCCCCCTCCATCACAGCGCCCCCCTCCCAGCAGCGCCCCGGACGGCGGCACGCCCCGCACGGCCGTAGAAACGGCCATGGCTGAAGCAGAGCTAGAAAGTGGATTGAATGATGGAATATCAGGTTTATTGGAAATTTGGGAATAGAATGATGAGATGGAGTACTAGACTTCTTGTGGAATGTGTTAATAGAATTTGATATCAGTTTTGCCCAGAAGGAATTAAGTCCCCTATAGAATAAGTCCTCTATATTCAGATTTTTGTTTTCCATGGCTTTTTTTTTAAGAACTTGCAACTTGAGGATCAGTTCACTTCATGACTTTAAGGTTGGGATCATTAAGAATGATGGCTGGAGGGGAAGTAGTCAATCTGCGTGCCGCGATTAGCAGCTATTAATGTTAGATAATTTGGTCAGCGGAGGCTCCTGATAAAATAGCAGGCACGTGGGCCACCCGCTATGCAAACTGCAGCTTTGTGAATGCACCCATTATTTGTATCCGCAGTTTGCATAGCAGGCAACTTAGGAATTGGTGAAGGAGGGACTTAGGGTTAGGCATCATCGTGGGGGTCTTAGGGTAAGGCATCAGTTGTTAGGTTTAGGCATCAGTGGGGGGTTGTAAGGTTTAGGCATCGAAGGGGAACGTGTTAGGTTTAGGGATTAGAGGGGGGTAGTTAGGTTTATGCATCAGTAGATTGAGGGCTCTGTGTGAGGATAAGGTTAGGTCAGGCTATAGTTAAATATAAGTAAAAATTTCCAATATTCTACTATCGGAATACTACACTGATCCCTAGTAGAATATCAGTAATTTACTAATATTCTACTTGTGGCTATTCCCAGCACATATTTTAAATGTACGTGGTTTGGGAGCCTCAAATGCCATTTTGTCCCTATTTAACTTCGTATCGTAAGCTTATTTTCTATACTTTCATCTTGAACCTTCTAGCCCCATTTGTTAGACTGTCCATCCTTCATACTTTTACAGCATATTTCTGCACAGTAATAACATTCTGCACAGTAGGTCAATTCATTTGAAAATGAGCATTCAGTCATGACCCTTACACCTCAGAGGAATCTTCTCTTTGATGTACAGCTACTGCATTAGTATGAATGCTTTTCCTTATGTACAGTGGCTTGCAAAAGTATTTGGCCCCCTTGAAGTTTTCCACATTTTGTCACATTACTGCCACAAACATGAATCAATTTTATTGGAATTCAACGTGGAAGACCAATACAAAGTGGTGTACACGTGAGAAGTGGAACGAAAATCATACATAATTCCAAACATTTTTTACAAATAAATAACTGCAAAGTGGGGTGTGCGTAATTATTCAGCCCCCTTTGGTCTGAGTGCAGTCAGTTGCCCATAGACATTGCCTGATGAGTGCTAATGACTAAATAAAGTGCACCTGTGTGTAATCTAATGTCAGTACAAATACAGCTGCTTTGTGACAGCCTCAGAGGTTGTCTAAGAGAATATTGGGAGCAACAACACCATGAAGTCCAAAGAACACACCAGACAGGTCAGGGATAAAGTTATTGAGAAATGTAAAGCAGGCTTAGGCTACAAAAGGGTTTCCAAAGCCTTGAACATCCCACGGAGCACTGTTCAAGCGATCATTCAGAAATGGAAGGAGTATGGCACAACTGTAAACCTACCAAGACAAGGCCGTCCACCTAAACTCACAGGCCGAACAAGAAGAGCGCTAATCAGAAATGCAGTCAAGAGGTCCATGGTGACTCTGGACGAGCTGCAGAGATCTACAGATCAGGTGGGGCAATCTGTCCATAGGATAACTATTAGTCATGCACTGCACAAAGTTGGCCTTTATGAAAGAGTGGCAAGAAGAAAGCCATTGTTAACAGAAAAGCATAAGAAGTTGCAGTTTGCCACAAGCCATGTGGAGGACACAGCAAACATGTGGAAGAATGTGCTCTGGTCAGATGAGACCAAAATAGAACTTTTTGGCCAAAATGCAAAACGATATGTGTGGCGGAAAACCAACACTGCACATCACTCTGAACACACCATCCCCACTGTCAAATATGGTGGTGGCAGCATCATGCTCTGGGGGTGCTTCTCTTCAGCAGGGACAGGAAAGCTGGTCAGAGTTGATGGGAAGATGGATGGAGCCAAATACAGGGCGATCTTGGAAGAAAACCTCTTGGAGTCTGCAAAAGACTTGAGACTGGGGGGGAGGTTCACCTTCCAGCAGGACAACGACCCTAAACATAAAGCCAGGGCAACAATGGAATGGTTTAAAACAAAACATATCCATGTGTTAGAATGGCCCAGTCAAAGTCCAGATCTAAATCCAATCAAAAATATTTGGTAAGATCTGAAAAACTGCTGTTCACAAACACTGTCCATTTAATCTGACTGAGCTGGAGCTGTTTTGCAAAGCAGACTGGGCAAGGATTTCAGCCTCTAGATGTGCAAAGCTGGTAGAGACATACCCTAAAAGACTGGTAGCTGTAATTGCAGCAAAAGGTGGTTCTACAAAGTATTGACTCAGGGGGCTGAATAATTATGCACACCCCACTTTGCAGTTATTTATTTGTAAAAAAAATGTTTGGAATAATTTATGACTTTCGTTCCACTTCTCACGTGTACACCACTTTGTATTGGTCTTTCATGTGGAATTCCAATAAAATTGATTAATGTTTGTGGCAGTAATGTGACAAAATGTGGAAAACTTCAAGGGGGCCGAATACTTTTGCAACCCACTGTAAATCAATAAGGCTTTAGAAGATTTCCAGCTTACAAAAAATGGGTTTCAAATATGGTATGTCAGTGACTGAAGATCATGTACCAAGTGGGTTCTTTCCAGTTCATCCTGTGTTTGGGGTCGCCAGTCAATTCCTTGAATGATGTGTAGATTCTATCTCTATTTTGAAATAACATTGTTTTAACCAACAGCATGCTTGTTTGATGACCCCTCAAAATTGCCAAAGGTTATTTAGTGTTTTACGACATTCTATAAAAACACAAGATTTTTCCCTCAAACTGTTGTACATTTGTATTTTACTCTCAAACAGTGGTGCTCACCGCCAGGTCGTGATCACGCTTACGCGTGGATTCACGACCATTTTGACGCATTCCGCCTCGGACACGCTAAGCCGTGAATAGATTTTCAACCACGAAAATCTACTTCGGCTTCACGTGAATGCGGACAGAAATCCGCATTCACGCTCGTGAAACCCGGTGCTGAAGTCGTGGTTTGCGGAAATGCGTCAAACTATGCGGAAGTGACACATTGCAGGCCAATTAGAGTGCCCCAGCCAGGCCCTAGCAACCAATCACAGGAGGGGAGCTATGCCCTCCCCTCCTGAATATAAAGCGGCGGCCATGATGGAAAAGCTCTGTCCTTGCTAGACTGTGGTGCTGAGAGGATTATCTCCAGGCCATTGTTGTTTGAGCAAGTGCATTTATTGTGTTAAAAACAAAGCGTTTTTTTTGCTAACACTGCTCTTATACTGTACACAGTTAGCTAGTCAGTGAGTGATTGCTGTAGTTAGTTGTAGTCAGTGTAGTGTAGTGGGAGTGTGGGAGTCTAGTGATTATTTAACTGTGGGTAGTGCTGTGCAGGCAGGTTCAGTGCTGCAGTGTAGTGGGAGTGGGGATTATCTGTGTGTAGAGTGCAGGCAGGCAGGTTAGTGCAGCTGCAGTGTTCACTTGTATATTCCAGTGACAGTTATACACTTGTACTATTTGCAGGCAGCCAGTCACACCGCCGGCGCCGCCACTCTCTGCCAGCGCTGTTCATTCATTCTGTCAGTGACCTTGTGCCGTGCCCAGTGCCCACTGCTCGCTCGCTCGCTGGCATATGAGCATCTCATTACACAGTGTGACATCCTTGTGTGCCCACTGCATCCTTCAGTGACCTAGTTGTATATCCAGTGCCCACTGCTGTGCCCACTGCATCCTTCAGTGACCTTGTACTGTGGCCACTGCATCCTTCAGTGACCTAGTTGTATATCCAGTGGCCACTGCTGTGCCCCTTGCATCCTTCAGTGACCTTGTACTGTGCCCACTGCATCCTTCAGTGACCTTGTACTGTGCCCACTGCATCCTTCAGTGACCTAGTTGTATATCCAGTGCCCACTGCTGTGCCCACTGCATCCTTCAGTGACCTTGTACTGTGGCCACTGCATCCTTCAGTGACCTAGTTGTATATCCAGTGCCCACTGCTGTGCCCACTGCATCCTTTAGTGACCTTGTACTGTGGCCACTGCATCCTTCAGTGACCTAGTTGTATATCCAGTGGCCACTGCTGTGCCCACTGCATCCTTCAGTGACCTTGTACTGTGCCCACTGCATCCTTCAGTGACCTTGTACTGTGCCCACTGCATCCTTCAGTGACCTAGTTGTATATCCAGTGCCCACTGCTGTGCCCACTGCATCCTTCAGTGACCTTGTACTGTGGCCACTGCATCCTTCAGTGACCTAGTTGTATATCCAGTGCCCACTGCTGTGCCCACTGCATCCTTCAGTGACCTTGTACTGTGGCCACTGCATCCTTCAGTGACCTAGTTGTATATCCAGTGCCCACTGCTGTGCCCACTGCATCCTTCAGTGACCTTGTACTGTGCCCACTGCATCCTTCAGTGACCTTGTACTGTGCCCACTGCATCCTTCAGTGACCTTGTACTGTGCCCACTGCATCCTTCAGTGACCTAGTTGTATATCCAGTGCCCACTGCTGTGCCCACTGCATCCTTCAGTGACCTTGTACTGTGGCCACTGCATCCTTCAGTGACCTAGTTGTATATCCAGTGCCCACTGCTGTGCCCACTGCATCCTTCAGTGACCTTGTACTGTGCCCACTGCATCCTTCAGTGACCTTGTACTGTGCCCACTGCATCCAGTGATTCATTACTAGCAACATGTCTGGCAGGGTTTCGCGGGGTGAGAGGAAAGGGAGTTCAATTGCCTCAGCCACTTTTGGGACTGCTCCACGTCCAGGGAGAGGACGCCCAGCTGTACGTGGTCGTGATGCAGCAGAACGGGGGGCAGCAAAGCCTGGGCCGAGTCAGCGGACGCCATTGTCCAAATATTTTAAAGTTTCTGGTCCCCGTGTGGTGGTTGAGCAAATGGAACCTGACGTACTCATGGACATCATGACTTCCTCCCAGACCTCTATTGTGAGCACCACTCCAAGCAGTAGCAGCAGCAGCCAACATCCCACGCTTGTTGTGACATCCACCCCAGCACCCACTGGTCAGCAGCCCTCCCAGGATGACAGCATTCTGTCCCTCAGTCCGGCATCTGGGAACCTGCTGATGCAAGAAGCTCAGGACTTACTGGGGACTGATGTGGCAGAGATTGAGATCGGGCCACAATCACAAGCGTTGTTGAGTTCTGGTGATGAAGAAGAGGGGTCTGTGTCTGGGGATGTAGGGACAGAAGAGGAGGCGGGGGAGTCAGAGGAAGAGCTGGATTATGATGATGCTGCTGATGATGACGACGTTGTGGACCCTAACTATGTGCAGCCTGCTGAGTCCGTGGAAGAATGGTCAGAGCAGGATAACGAGTCACCTCGGCCTAGGCAAGGATATCGCCATATGTCAGGCAGGGGCAGGGGCATCGGCAGCAGTGGGCGTGGAGGAAGTAGATAGGACACTGCTTCAGCCGGCACCACCACCATGCAACCCCCGGCAACTACTACCACACATTGCTCCTCTGCACCCTCTGCTAGTGGGGACCGCAGTAAATTAAAGTCACCAGTGTGGGATTGCTTTGAGGAATGTACTGATGACAAAAGGTATGCGGTGTGCAGGTTATGCAGCAAAAGATTGAGCCGTGGGAAAAGTCTGAGCAAGATGGGTACCTCATCCCTCCAGGGCCACCTGAGAAGCCGCCACTGCCGCGAGTATGCAGACTTTAAGAGGAAGCAGGCACTGCTGGCAGGGGTTCCTGAGAGCAAAAGGCCCACCAGCGCAGCAGCATCCTCCCTCCCTCAGGGTCGTGAATCCCCCACAGCAGCAGCAGTAGTAGCACGCAAGCGCTCTTCCACCTCGGCTGCTCAGGACACAGACATTGAGGCTGGCAGCCAGTGTTCGTCTCTCTCCTCTGTCTCCCCTGCATCCCAGCGTCGTCAGACCCTGCTGAGCGACACCTTTCAGGGTCTGACCAAGCCTCTGCCTCCAAGCCACAGGCGGATCCGCAAACTAAATGGCTTGCTGGCCCGGGCCATGGCATCACAGCTGCTTCCCTACTCCCTGGTGCAGGAGGGGAGCGCCATGCGGACGCTGCTCCAATTTGGCATCCCCGAGTGGCAAGTCCCCAGTCGCCACTATTTCAGCAGGAGCGCGATCCCAGCACTCCACAAGTTTGCGGTGGAAAACGTGGCCCGTTCCCTGGACTACTCTGTGGGCAAGCGGGTCCACGTGACCATGGACTCGTGGAGTAGCAGATTTGGGACAGGTCGCTACCTGTCCTTTACGGCCCACTGGGTGACACTGATGGAAGGGAGGGAGGACAAGAGCGCATCAGCCCAGCTAGTGGTGCCACCACGCGGGATCAGGGGGGATGCAGAAGGGTCCTGTCACGACACTCCCTCAGCACCCGGAAAGCAAGCCTGCCTCGGCAGCAGCAGCGCCAAGCCTCGGCACTGCCAAGCCCTTTTAAAATTGGTGACCCTGGGGAAGGAGAGGCTTACGGCCACCAACGTCCTGGCCGCCCTCAGGAAGCAGGAGCGGAGGTGGCTGACCCCCAGAGGCCTGGAAGTGGGGTATGTGGCAGCCGATAACGGGGCCAACCTGGTGGCAGCAGTGCAGCAGGGAAACCTCCAGCACATCCCCTGCTTGGCCCACGTGCTCAATCTTGTGGTGCAGCGCTTCTTGCGCACCTACCAGGGGATGAGCGAGCTGCTGCAGGATGCCCGGGCGGTGGTACGCTTTTTCCGCCTGTCAGCCACTGCCTCTGCACTCTTGTCCACCTTACAGCAGCAGTATGGAAGGCCACAACACCGGCTGATCATCGACATGCCAGTTCGCTGGAATTCGACTCTGGCCATGTTGGAGCGGCTGTGTCAGCACAGGCTGGCTGTTAGGGCCTACATGCTAGACCCAAGTGTCCCCAGCAACCAGCAAGTCCCCATGATTACTGCCACTCAGTGGACACTGATGCAGCAAGTATGCCTGGTGCTGAGTCCCTTCCTGGAGGCAACCAAGATGGTCAGTGAGGAGCGGGCCTCTGTGTGCCAGTGGGTGCCCTTGGTTTGTCTACTGGAGCAGGCAATGGACAATTTAATTGAGCGTGGGGATGAAGCCCTGAGGCAGTTGGAAGAACAGGAGCAGATGGCAGCACAGTCCAGCTCAGAGGAGGGCTCACAGCAGGTAGTGGAAGAGTTGGAGGTCCCTAACCTGAATGAGGAGGAGGAGCAGAGTGCAGCAGGCGTTGTACGTGGATGGCGGTTTGAGGAGGACAACGACATGGCACAGGAAGAGGACAGGCATGCGTTATGGGACAATGGCGAGGACGAGGAAGATCTTGCTGGCAGGGCCCACTTGTTTCCCATGGCTGTGCACATGTTGCGCTGCCTTCGCAGGGACCCCCGGGTGATCCAGATGCGTTCAAGGGAGGACATCTGGATTACCTTGATGCTTGATCCCCGTCTGAAGGGGAAGCTGGGAGACTTAATGACGCCATCCACCACCGAGCAACGCACAAGGGAGTTGAAGGAGGCCCTTGTGCGCAGACTACTGGAAGCATTCCCCCAGCCTTCCACCCCCACTGTAACTGCTCTGCCAAGCCAGCAAGAGGTGCCTGCCATTGCCACTAGCAGCACAACAACAACCACCAGCAGCAGCAGCAACTGGCGCCCCGGAGACCTGAAGAGCCTAAGCAAGAGCCTGTATGCAGTGCAGCAGCCCAGAACAGAGGTGCCCGCCACAGCATCCACCACCAACCAGCACAAGCAACGACTGACCACCATGGTGTCTGACTATATGGGGTCATCCAGCGGGCTCAATGTCACCGACAGCCCCGTGGACCCCTTGGAGTACTGGGTCAAGAGACTGGACATCTGGAGCGAGCTTTCCCAGTACGCCCTGGAACTCCTATCCTGCCCTCCTTTCAGTGTCCTCTCAGAGAGATGCTTTAGTGCGGCCGGTGGCGTGGTCACAGAGAAGCGCTCTCGGCTCTCCCACTCCTCTGTGGACAAACTCACCTTCCTGAAAATCAACCAGGCTTGGGTGGAAGGTGAGTTCCTGGCCCCTATTGTCAGACACAGGGGGACATGAAGTGGCTGCTGCATGTGCTGTTGTTAACTATGCCTGCCTTTATAAAGACATTTACTACCTGCCTAGTGCCTACCTTGGTTAATTTTTTGGTGTTATGGTACTACTACCAGTAAGTTGCCATGGTCCTCCTTCTGAGCTGCTGAACTGACCGCCCGCTTTGTCCTCCTGACTCAGTCGCTACTACACTCTGCGTTCACACTGCCCGGGTCGCCGGGTGCATTTAATTTTTTGGCCAGCACTATGACGCTGTGCTACTACTACTGTGCTGCTGCTGCTGAACTGACCGCCCGCTTTGTCCTCCTGACTCAGTCGCTACTACACTCTGCGTTCACACTGCCCGGGTCACCGGGTGCATTCAATTTTTTGGCCAGCACTATGACGCTGTGCTACTACTACTGTGCTGCTGCTGCTGAACTGACCGCCCGCTTTGTCCTCCTGACTCAGTCGCTACTACATTCTGCGTTCACACTGCCCGGGTCACCGGGTGCATTTAATTTTTTGGCCAGCACTATGACGCTGTGCTACTACTACTGTGCTGCTGCTGCTGAACTGACCGCCCGCTTTGTCCTCCTGACTCAGTCGCTACTACACTCTGCGTTCACACTGCCCGGGTCACCGGGTGCATTTAATTTTTTGGCCAGCACTATGACGCTGTGCTACTACTACTGTGCTGCTGCTGCTGAACTGACCGCCCACTTTGTCCTCCTGACTCAGTCGCTACTACACTCTGCGTTCACACTGCCCGGGTCACCGGGTGCATTTAATTTTTTGGCCAGCACTATGACGCTGTGCTACTACTACTGTGCTGCTGCTGCTGAACTGACCGCCCGCTTTGTCCTCCTGACTCAGTCGCTACTACACTCTGCGTTCACACTGCCCGGGTCACCGGGTGCATTTAATTTTTTGGCCAGCACTATGACGCTGTGCTACTACTACTGTGCTGCTGCTGCTGAACTGACCGCCCGCTTTGTCCTCCTGACTCAGTCGCTACTACACTCTGCATTCACACTGCCCGGGTCACCGGGTGCATTTAATTTTTTGGCCAGCACTATGACGCTGTGCTACTACTACTGTGCTGCTGCTGCTGAACTGACCGCCCGCTTTGTCCTCCTGACTCAGTCGCTACTACACTCTGCGTTCACACTGCCCGGGTCACCGGGTGCATTTTATTTTTTGGCCAGCACTATGACGCTGTGCTGCTACTACTACCACCAGTATGTTGCCGTGGTCCTTCTGTGCTGCTGAACTGACCGCCCGCATAGTCCTTCTCCTGACTCAGTCGCTACCACCACTGCACTCTGCGTTCACACTGCCCGTGTCCACTGACAACTCTGCTGCGATGTCATTGCTAATTGCTGCAAAAAAAAACAAAAAAAAAAATTACAAAAACCTCTCTGGAGCCTTTTTGCCGTCAGCCACTCATCCTCCTCCAGCGGTACCTTCGCCGCCAAGTGCCATTGGAACTCGCCTTCACCTCTTTGACTGCTTAACGCGTATATCCCTTTTTAAAACCACTTATTACCAATTAATAGCCCCATTTAAAGTGTTGATTTCACTTTAAAATCCATTTTCTCTAGAAAAAAAAAAATTTTGGGAATTTTTTATGTTGAAGTTATGTTGCCCCTTATCACCTCGATAATCCATGCTATTTGGGGGACTGTAGCATGTATGGGGGCTTTGTTATTAACGTTAAAAGAAAATCCGCCTCCGGGCGTGAATCCACGCGTGATTACGCCATTCACGGAAAAAAATCCGCGTGGTTGCGTGGACGCGACCGCAAATCCGCTTGCGGCGGGGCCGAATGCGGATTTTTTTTTTCAACCACGCGGATTTCCGAATTCGTGGATGAGGCACATCCGAGCATCCCTGCTCTCAAAGAGCATGTAGCCATACTGTCATGAGGGATACATTTTTTGTATTTTTCCTCATAAGAACATTCTTCCCAGAGAAGCTTAATGAATATGTAAAGCATGTTTGAATTTGTTTTCATTGTTTTTTCAATACCAGTTCACTTATTTATATTATATTTTATGTGCCTTTTTCTGTTCAATTTGTTTCTGACCTTAGTTCATTTATTACTTCAACTCCTAGTGCTGGACATCTTAAATGACTTAAAGATTATTTAGTTATTTATTCATTCATTTATTGATTTTAGTCTGACTCTGGACACCATTAATTTTATTTTCAACTGTTTCATCTATTTACTTTTAGATTTCAATTACTACGTGTTATGTAAGTTTCAGTGATTGTCTTGAGTAAGGATACTGTGGTGGTTTATTTTTTCACCACTAGTGGGTGACATCTCCCTTTTTAATTCAGTGATTTGTTGTCAACCTATCCACAGGGTTTTGCATTTAACATTTTTCATTCTCTCACAGGTTTGTTTAGTTCACAAATTGAGTCTATAGAAACTTCCCTTTTCTACCCCTCTGTTTGACTTTTTTTTTAGACTTGCTCAGATAAACATGCAACATTCAAAAATATTGGTTTGGCAGTGAAAACTAGGCCTGAAAGAAATGTTATGTAACAGGCTTCAGCGTCATCATGTGGTGTTCCTGTGTAAAACATCTTTTAGCAAGGAAAAAAAATGCGGTGACTTTAAATATGGAGTTCTTGGGGGTTTGAGGTGCTGATGATAGCTGTTGCAATGGACTTATATTCTTTAACAATAGGAAGCTTTGTTTGACTTAAGGCTTCTTTTCCACCAGGACGTTGCGTTTAGGGGACGTTATAGGGCACATAACGCAACGCCTGGTGTTGTTGGAGCAGGACGCTACCAAGAGCCGTGTTACAAGCAGCTCTTGGTGCGCCTGCTCTGTCAGAGGTGCTGCGGAGGCCACGTGCGCAGAGCTCTCCGCATCACGTGGTCCCGCCAGCCAATCAACGGCCGCTCCAAGAAGTAAACACTCCAAGTGAAGTGAATGTCAAGTAGCCATGTGCCTGGCTACGTAGCGGCCTCTCCCCGCCTCCTCTCCGCCCCTAAAATATAAAAAAAAACATACTGAGCATGTGCAAACAGTCTAATGCAGCTTAAGCAGCTAGACCGCACAGTACGCTGCACTTTAAACGAACGTGCAGCGTTACTGTGTAACGCAACGTGGGCACTGTAAACAGCCCATTGATTTTTCATTGATGTGCGGTGGGGTGCGTTACAGGCTGCACTGACGTGCGCCTGTAACGTCTTACTGTGAAAGAAGCCTTAATGTGGATTTCAAGTGATTATGTGATGCTGTCACTGCCTGTGCCAAGACTTGTGCTTGCTGCCAAGTGCTCAAGATTTTTTTTTTGCAAATAAACTTGGAGTTCTGGAGGCCTGGGGTGGAGCTGGTTGCTGTTACAGTCTATTGATTGTGCACCTGAAGTGAAAATGATTGATGAGAATCAATTTTATTTTACAGTACTAATCCTAAATAGCACCTTCATTTGCTGCCAGGTGACTATTTTTTCATTTTTGAATTTATTTATTTTTTTGCAATAAAAACTGGTGTTTTGGGAGCCTGAGGTGGTGCTGGTTGTTGTTCCATTTTATTTAAAGGGAATCTAAAGAGAAAATAAATTTATGAGATAACAAGTTGCATGTGTAGTACAGCTAAGAAACAGAACATTAGTAGCACAGGTGTGAGTCTCGTATTGTTTCCAGTACAGGGAGAGTTAAGAAACTTTAGTTGTTATCTATGCAAAAGAGCTGCTCTGAGGTCTCCAAACCAACTTGGGTCAGTGAAAGTCCTGTTTTCTGAAGCACTTATACATTAAAGAAACAGTGAGAAACAGCTTCAGATAAAGTTTTACTGCAGGGGAGTTCAAAGGGTCATTAGATCTGCTCTTTTTCATAATTTAAAATACAGAGTGTGGGTTGTAAATATGACAGAATGATTATAAAAAAAAGCTATATATAACTGAAAATAAAAAGAGAGAGACTTGTTTATTTTCTTTTTACTAATGTTCTATTAATTATCCATTCTACACATACAATTCATTATATCATACCTTTTTTTTCACTTTAGTGTCACTTTAAAGCAAAGCTAAAGTGAGAATAGATGATTAGAAACATACAAAAATAAATAAATAATAATAATAACTAAGGCACATACAGTGGGATGCGAACGTTTGGACAACCTTGTTATTCGTCATGATTTTCCTGTATAAATCGTTGGTTATTGCAATAAAAAATGTCAGTTAAATATATCATATAGGAGACACACAGTGATATTTAAAAAGTGAAATGAAGTTTATTGGATTTACAGAAAGTGTGCAATAATTGTTTACACAAAATTAGGCCTTGGGCACCACAAAAAAGAAATGAAATCAGTATTTAGTAGATTCTCTCTTTGTAGAAATTACAGCCTCTAAATGCTTCCTGTAGGTTCCAATGAGAGTCTGGATTCTGGTTGAAGGTATTTTGGACCATTCCTCTTTACAAAACATCTCTAGTTCATTCGGGTTTGATGGCTTCTGAGCATGGAGAGCTCTCTTTAACTTACACCACAGACTTTCAATCATATTCAGGTCTGGGGACTGAGATGGCTATTCCAGAATGTGGTACTTGTTCCTCTGCAGGAATGCCTTAGTGGATTTTGAGCAGTGTTTAGGGTCGTTGTCTTATTGAAAGATCCAGATCCGGCACAGCTTCAGCTTTGTCACTGATTCCTGGACATTGGGCTCCAGAATCTGCTGATACTAAGTGGAATCCATGCGTCCCTAAACTTTGACAAGATTCCCAGTCCCTGCACTGGCCGCACAGCCCCACAGCATGATGGAACCACCACCATATTTTACTGTAAGTGGCAGTTTTTCTTGGAATGCTGTGTTCTTTTTATTCATGCATAACGCCCCTTGTTATGCCCAAATAACTCAAATTTAGTTTCATCAGTGCACAGCACCTTATTCCAAAATGAAGCTGGCTTGTCCAAATGTGCTTTAGCATACCTAAAGCGGCTCTGTTTGTGCTATGGGTGGAGAAAAGGCATCCTCTGCATCACTCTCACGTACAGCATCTCCTTGTGTAAAGTGTGCCGAATGGTTGAACAATGCACAGTGACTCCATCTGCAGCAAGATGATGTTGTAGGTCTTTTGTGCTGGTCTGTAGCTTGACTCTGACTGTTCTCACCATTGGTTGCTTCTGTCTATCTAAAATTTTTCTTGGTCTGCCACTTCGAGCCTTAGCTTGAACTGAGCCTGTGGCCTTCCATTTCCTCAGTATGTTCCTAACTGTGAAAACAGCTGAAATCTCTGAGACAACTTTCGGTATCCTTCCCCTAAACCATGATGGTGAACAATCTTTGTGTTCAGGTCAGTTGAGAGTTGTTTTGAGACCCCCACTTGCTCTTCAGAGAAAATTAAAAGAGGAGGGAAACTTACAATTGACTCCCCTTAAATACTCTCTCATAATTGGATTCACCTGTGTATGTAGGTCAGGGGTCATTGAGCTTACCAAGCCAATTTGAGTTCCAATAATTAGTTCTAAAGGTTTTGGAATCAATACAATGACAACAGTGCCCAAATGTATGCACCTGCCTAATTTAGTTTAAACAATTATTGCGCACTTTCTGTAAATCCAATAAACTTAATTTCACTTCTCAAATATCACTGTGTGTGTCTCCTATATGATATATTTAACTGACATTTTTTAATTGTAACAACCAACGATTTATACAGGAAAGTCATGACGATTAACAAGGCTCTCCAAACTTTCACATCCCACTGTACAGGAATCTATTTAAGAAAAAGTTTACATATATATTTAGGGCTCTAACAATTTTAGGCAGTTTTTTTTTTAGTTTTGAATGTCACAGCTCCCTTGAATATGTGCAGGCTGTTTGAGAAACTAGTAAAAGGTCCAAAGGACTCCTTTTTGGTACCCTGCAGCTACATAAATTGTGAAAATCTACCCAGTAAAGGAAATCCCAGCCACCATTCTACAGATTTACCAGGAATCATTCAATACTGGACATGAAAGTTAAGCAATACTTAAACACAAGCAGATAATCCATTGCTTTCAGAATGTTACCACATTCATTGTTGATTAGTAATTAGATTGTACATAATTACTAAACAATGGATAATTTTCTGTCTAAGACCACATTAAAGTCCAAAAATAACAATTATACTATGTGAAGTTTGGCACCTAAACAAATGATCTGGATTCTAAATAATGACAGATAGGTTGGTATGGAAATAATTTTTCACAGCTGTGTTTACTTTCTATGTAAAACAAAGGAAAGCAATCTTTGGCAAAGCAACAGTAGCCAGGATGTTGTGCAATCTCTTCTTGTCATTGTGCTGTTAGTGGTATGACTTGCAAATATCAGGATCATTTAGGGACACCCAAGCCTTTATTTCAGCCTAAAAAAAAACACTGTAAAATATTTTTCTTTAGAACAATCAACTACAAAACTGTATTTATATCCTCTCTGTAGTTAAGTCCCGCTTCAGTTGGGTTTTTGACACCTCTTCAGGCGGTAACCAAATGTTCTCAAATGCTTGATTGACATTTTCAAATACAGTGGAATGGAAGTGATAAAGAAGGGGGGGACACCGAGAGCCCAATATAGTGTAGTAAGCAAAACAATGGGTTGGAATTGAAAAGTATATAGTATATATACTCACAAGTGTGGGTTACCACCTAGGTAACCACTGTACAGGCAGGTGAGGAGATTAGACCTGTCCTCACTCAGGATTAAAAGTCGCTCTCTGTAGATAAGGAAAATAGATGGGAATCGACCCCTCCACCAGGGGTGGATATTGATAATGTAAGAATGAACAGAGGCACCAACAGGATAAAAAGTGCTAAAAAGCTTAAAATTCCTCAGGAGGTGGTGGTGGACTCACCTCCCCAAAGTAGACAGGATACCGTCAGTTTTTATAACAACAGGTTTATTTATATGCTCCAAAACAAACAGTGCAACGCGTTTCACGGGTATATTCCCGCTTCCTTAGGCAATAAACAGATAGGAGTACACAGTATAGTCTCAAGGTCACGATAAGCGCCTCTCACACTGTTTGTTTTGGAGTATATAAATAAACCTGTTGTTATAAAAACTGACAGTATCTGTAACGATTGTGGAATTCTCTCCGTGTTCAGCGCACAATACGTGCGCTGACACGGCGGAAATCCCCCACAAGCGTATAATTTGCGGGAACCCAGCAAAAGGTGCAATGCACCTGTAGAGGGAAATTCCTGTCGACAGGGGGAGCTGTGGGGTGCAGAGGAACAGCTCCTCTGCCCTACCACACACGCCAGACAGGCATTGTACGAAGGGAAGAAACGCAGGGCAAGATAGCCCTGAAAGAGAGAGATCAAAGCGACAGAGGGTATGTGTGTTCACCAAACTAGTCGCCACCCTACGACGATGAACACACAACCAGGAAGACAAAGCGAGAAGGCAATTGCTAACAGCGACACAAGACCGAATAAGCACAGATGAGGAATGTATGTATGTCCACCAATCTAGCCGCCAACCTGCGACGGCAGACATACAACAGAAGAAACCAAGTGAGAACGCAATCGCAAGAGAAGCGATTGCGGAAGAGAATGAGCACAGAGACAGATTGTATGTGTGTGCACCAAACTAGTCGCCAACCCGCGACAGTGCATACACAACAGCAGATATGAAGTAGGAACGCAATCGCGAGAGAGACGATTGCCAGAGGTGACACAAGGCTACAGCAAGGCAGAGCACGAGAGTAGCAAAGGCACAGCAAATCATACAATGAGAAGATACGGAAAATAACAAACGCTAGCTAAACGCGAACACCGCACTCATTCGCAACAGTGCACGCGTTTATGCGCAGTCTCCGCGTGATAAGCACAACAGAGACAAGCACGCCTAACTAACCACCGACAGACAAACATGAAACAGAGGACGTGAGCGCTTGCTTAATGGTTACCTCACCGAGCCTCCAGCAAGCGTTCGTAGCAGACAGGACAGACACACGAAAACATGAACAAGCGAGAGATAGGATCCACAGCACTAGCGAAAGAGGCTAGTGCGATCCAGGCAGACAGAACAGAAGGATCCACAGCATTAACGCAAGAGGCTAGTGCGATCCAGGAAGACAGATCAGAAGGGGCTACCAGTAACAACCGCTGTTCAGGTTAGCACCCAGACACACAGAACGATTTCCTGTCGACCACCGCTGGGACAGGACAATCGCAACAGACAAACAAAACAGATAAGCAATCCTAACTGCACTAGGGAAACCTGCCTAGTGCAGTCCCAGGAATTACTCTAAGCTAATCTTCAAACAATGAGCAAGGCTGATACTCCAGGCGTGTTACACAGGACAAAATCCTTATGACCAGCAAAGGACTCTGGGAAACATAGCTCTTTATACTGCCAGTCATCAAAGGAGGCAGGTAAGGGATTTGCATAACGAGTGTATGCAAATTCCTCAGCAGCAGAACAGACCAGAAACTTGTAATGGAAAAACAGGTCTCTCTTGCAGAGACCTGCAGCCCACAGACTAGAGGAATGGTCAAACAGCTGTCTGCCAGTGCATCCAGCTGAGCGGATCATTACAGTATCCTGTCTACTTCAGGGAGGCGAGTCCACCCCCACCTCCTGAGGAATTTTAAGCTTTTTAGCACTTTTTATCCTGTTGGTGCGTCTGTTCACTCTTACAGTGGAATGGAAGTGTTCTTGCTTGCCTTGTGAATTTTGAAGGCTATGGAATGGCCAAACTCTTCATACACAGAGCTTACAATGTTGACACAGCCACAAGTAGTAAAAAAGGTCAGGCCCCTGCAGCAGTTGAGAAGACCTCCTAAAGGTGTGCACGCATGCACAGTTACTGTTGCTTGCAGGGATCGGGACTCAATCCCTCAGGCAACAGATTGCAGGCAAGTGCTGACTGCTGAACAGATGAATTACTAGCATGCAGCCTAGCAATGGATTCATTTGCTATAAAGTGGGGAGGAGGGACAAGAAGAAAGACAGGAGTGGGAGGGGTAAGAAGTATGAAGGCTAACCAAGATGATCTGGCACTCTGGCTCTCTTGGTGATGCATTGGGGTAGAACAAGTACATTCGTTTCTTGGACAAAAACCTTCTAGCATTTGTAAAAAGCTTAAGACCATAATGATGACTCATCAATGTGCTGCTGATAAAAGTACAGTTAGAATATCTTGACCTGTCCATGTTTGCTAGTTTCTAGGAGATAGAATAGGAAAGGTTGCCGGCCATGGTTTTTTTTGTTTGTTTGTTTTTTTTTTTTACTGAAATAACTGCAACTATCTGGTCAAAAATGACTGACTGTGCAGATATTTGGCAGGCTAAACATTTCATGCAAAAGATGACCAATTAACTCATAGTTCTTCACCACCTCACTAGAGACAAATGATTTTTCTGATATAAAAAAAGATCCTTTTAACAATTTTGCTGAGAATCCTTTTATTTTTAATTGTGTCTGTGAGTCCTTTATTTTGAGGAGCTGCTTAATGATAATAATCTATGAATGACATAATATACAATAGACAAGTGTCCTTGGAGCCAAAATACAAAGATGCTTCTCAGAGCTCTGAGCTATATAGCTCAGAGCTCTGTCGGGAATGTGTGCAGCGCAGACGCGTATGCGGCGGCGGTGAGTGACGTCGGGTGCGGCGTAGTTACAATGTAACAAAGTTGTTACATTGTAATAACTTTGTTACATTGTAACTGATAGAACATTTCCGAGGCTATTTCGAGGGATCATTTATTTAAAGGGACAGGTAAGTATTAATGGTTAATTAAGAATATTAAAGGACTTTTTTCATGGTTATGTTTTTTGTTCAATTAAAATACTTTTTCTAAGTGTTTGTGTGTTTATTTACTTTTAACTCTTAAAGGAAATGGGTAAGGGGTACAAGTACCTCTATACTCATTTCTCCTGGGAGGGGGGGTGGGCATCTAGGGGACCCCTTTTTAAAGGGGACTCCCAGATTCCACCATGAACCTCCCCCCCAGGAAATCGCGGCCTCCACCTCCACCGCCCATCGGAGGTGGAGAAGAGCCCCTTGTCCTTGGATTGGACAAGGGCTCGGAGGGGGAGGGGAAAGCTTGGCTGCCCCTCCCCTTCCGAGACCCCCCAATCCATGGACCATGCGGGCTGGTATAGTCAGGGTGCGGAGCCCCACGCGGCCGGTGCTCCGCATTCTGGCTATCCCAGCCTGCATGGGGGACAAGGGGTTAAAGAGGTCTGGGAGGGGGGACCCCACGTCGTTTTTTTTTTAATATTTCCCACACTCAGAACGAAGTAAGTAAAACTCTTCCCACTTGGGGGAATCTATGAAAATAATACACTATTGTTACCTGTGCAAAAAAAAATGACATTTTCTGCATTTAAAAGACATTTTCGCCCTTGAAACTTAAAAATCAATTTTCTCAAAAACTATAAGGTCTTTTTGAAAAAAATTTTTTTCCTCTTATTCCCACTGATCCCTTTAATATACCCTGGGAATTTGGTGTTCCTAAACTTTAAGCAGGCTTTGCTATTAACCGTTAAAGTCGGCGGGTTTTTAAATGTTTACATTTTTCCTTTGAAACTTTAACATCGATTTTCTCAAAAACTATAAGGTCTTTTTGAAAAAAAAATTTTCCTCTTATTCCTCCTGATCTCCTTAATATATTCTCCAAATTTGAGGCTCTTAGCATTTAAGGGGGCTTTGCTATTAACCCTTAAAGTCGGCGGCTACCTAACATTGATACATGCGTCAACTTTTCCGCTTCGGGAGCATGACCATACGCATTAATTTCGTAATACCCGTTGCAATGCGAAAATTACGCGAAAATTACGCTTACGCGAAATTTCGCGAAATCCTTCTTCATTACGATTATGTACTTACGGCCATAAACGTAATTACACTAATTACGCGAAATTTCGCGAAATCGTAATTACTCCATTACGCTCATCTCTACAGCCAAGTGACATGGCTGTCCCCAGTACAGCACTGCCTTAGATCGCAGCGCTGTACAGTGTTATTAGACGGCGGTTTCGCCTAACAGTCTCCTAGAGGCGATTGCCGCTGGGAGACTGATGGTGGAGCGGAGCTCCGCCATCTAAGCAGAGATGCGTGCGCGTCGGCGTGCAATCTCCTGCAAATCCCCGCCCCAGAACTTTACGCCGATCGCCGTTAGGCGGTCCAGGGGCTACCGCCGCGGTCGCGCCCATCGGTGTGACACAGTCGGCTAGTAGTTAAAGACAGTAACTCGCCTGTTCACAACTCTTCCATGGTTTGGATACATGGGGCCACAGATTTTCAGTGTATTAAAACCAAGTTATATAGATAGAGAAATACAGAATGTATGATACAAATCTGACATGAATATTTCTATAAATGCAAGCTAAATATCTCTGATCTTGATTGTAACATTTCACCCTTTTTCAGCAATTTTTACATTTGATGGGTCCACATTGTCTCTTGTTTAGATAGTCTAACAATTAGGACGTGGCCAACAGCTCACTTCCCAGGATGTAAACTTACATTTACAAATCCACTTATACTTTAAAATATTCAATTGGGGCCCTCGAGATATCAGATTGGCAAAACATATTCTGATATTGTATTTTACATAGCTCTGGAAACAGTTGAGCCATCCATGATTAAAAGCGTTGATGCAGGTGTAAGCCTGGATGAAGAAAAACAGGAGAATGCTTTGACTGCAGTACGTCAAGTATGTTTCTGTATGAGATAGACTGATGCAAGTGTGTAAATTGCATCAAACTTAATTAACTCCTTGTTAACTCGTCAAATACTCATCTCATTAAAAACGTATCTGTCCTAAATGTAATTACCACAAACTATCCTTTTTCCGTCTGCTATGGGAATGCCCTCCAGTGAACGTTTTTCAGAAACAAATTATTGCTTTCTTTCAAAATACAATAGGTTTTCACCTTAGACCCAAAATTATGCTTATTAAGACATTTTGAGAATGATAACAAGACATTCATTTCAGAAGTTCTTTTTGCAGCAAGGCAATCTTAAGACCAATATTGGTTTGCCTCAAACACTGACAAGCTGACACACAAGAAACAAATCTACTATTGATAATCATAAACTGATAATTACGATTATGCAAAATTATGGCCATACATATTTATGAATTGGAAATTAAATAGGTTTCACATAATCCATTCATAATTGTGTGTAATTAAGTGTAATTTTGCTAAATTTCATGGTGACTTTGTCAGTTAATAACAAAACCCTCATACATGCTATTGTAACCAAAATTGCTACATACATTAAGGGGAATAGTTAAAAAAAAACAAAAACTAAAAGACCTTGTATTGTTTTGGGGAAAAAAACATTTTTAAAAATCAAAGGAAAAATTACATTTTGCTTAGTTTAAAAACATTTTTCCTTCAAATTTTTAAAATAGTATTTTTTTTGCAAAAACTACAAGGTCTTTTTTAAAAAAAATCCCACCCTTAACAGCAGTTTTGGTGATGATAGCATGTATACCGCTAAAATTGTTGCAAAACTACATGAAAATTACCCATATTACATTTTATTACAAAATTAAGGTTTCTGATTATAGTTACAAATGAAATAAATTATAATTCTTCTCAAAACTTCACATTATTATTTTGCATATAATAGTGAATTACAATGCAAAATTAAGATTGTGGGAAATTTGTGCTCTTCCCTTTAATTGTTTGACACAGAGGCAAAGCGTCTAATTACCATAAAATCTGGGATAGATAGTTAGATAACCACTCATGAACAAAATAAAGCCCTATATTGTAAACTGTCTATCCAATATGTTCCCAGTATTTTGCTTTGTACAATACACATTTTTTTTGTAATACTCACAGAGGTTATTAATCTATGTTTAAAACTTTGCCTGAATAGCTCTGTTTTTAGGCTTACTTAGTATAACGCACTTTCTTGTAGGAATTTTCTTGAATGCATAAATGTAACCTGTATTGGTACACCAATGTATTGGTATTGGTATTGGTGTTGTAATCCACTACTATAACATTAGTTCTGCCTTCTATTAACCAGGGAATTCAAACCTTATTTTGACAATATTTGTCAACTTTACTTCATCACTGCCTTAACTTACAGTGAAGCAAAAAAAAAATAAAAAATGATATACTGAATTGGTTGTGTAGTACGGATAATTACTAGAACATTAGTAGCAAAGAAAATATTCTCATATTTTTAATTTCAGTTATATAGGTTTTCTTTATAACATTGCATCATTCTCTAATATTTGCAGTTTACAGACTACTGAGTAGAGATGTCCCGAACCTCCGATTTTAGGTTCGCGAACATACCGCAAAAGTTCGGTTCGCGCAAACTTTCACGAACCGCAATGGACTTCAATGGGGAGGCGATCTTTGAAAAATAGAAAAAAGTATGCTGGCCATAAAAGTGATGGAAAAGATGTTTCAAGGGGTCTAACACCTGGAGAGGGGCATGGTGGAGTGGGATACATGCCCAAAGTCCCGGGGAAAAATCTGGATTGGACGCAAAGCAGCGTTTTAAGGGCAGAAATCACACTGAATGCTAAATTGCAGGCCTAAAGTGCTTTAAAACATCTTGCATGTGTATACATCAATCAGGGAGTGTAATTAGAGCACTGCTTCACACTGACACACCAAACTCACTGTGTAACGCACCGCAAACATCTGTTTGTGTAGTGACGGCCGTGTTGGACTGGTGCGCACCATGGCGGGAGTGCAGGCCATGGTGGTTTTCAAGCCCATATGGTCGAGCTGAGGTAGCTAAATGACAGAACAACAGTGACTGAGTGTCCAGCTGATCAAATTTGGTCTGTCCACAATGGAGCAACGACCTTAGGCATAGGTAGGTTCCCCACTATAGGTAGGTAGGCATAGATAGGTGTCCCGTATAGGTAAGTAGATGCCCCAGTAGTTAGGTAGGCATAGGTAGGTGCCCCAGTAGTTAGCTAGGGATAGGTAACAGTCCCAGTATAGGTAGGTAGGCATAGGTAGGTGTCCGAGTATAGGTAGATAGGGATAGGTAGGTGCCTCAGTAGTTAGCTAGGCATAGGTAGGTGTCCCAGTATAGGTATATATGCATAGGTAGGTGCCCCAGTAGTTAGCTAGGCCTAGGTAGGAGTCCCAGTATAGGTAGGTAGGCATAGGTAGGAGTCCCAGTATAGGTAGATAGGCATAGGTAGGTGCCCCAGTAGTTAGCTAGGCATAGGTAGGAGTCCCAGTATAGGTAGGTAAGCAAGCATAGGTAGGTGTCCCAGTATAGGTAGATAGTCATAGGTAGGTGTCCCAGTATAGGTAGATAGGCATAGGTAGGTGCCCCAGTAGTTAGCTAGGCATAGGTAGGAGTCCCAGTATAGGTAGGTAGGCATAGGTAAGTGTCCCAGTAGTTAGCTAGCCATAGGTAGGAGTCCCAGTATAGAATCTGAATCAGAATCAGAAAACTTTATTTTGCCAAGCATGACTGGGTCATGCCTGGAATTGTTTTTGGCACAATACAACTAGCTCAGAAAAGAAGACATAGATAGAGACATAGATAGCAGCGAGCCGTAGAGGCATCAGTTAGCGTGAGTTACATTACATTGCATACCGCTATACATTGCATTGCACTATACTTTATATTGCATTGCCCTATACATCCCTAAATATCACAGTCCCCAGTGTGACACTGCGATGTCTGACAGTTAGTCTAGTGGGCTGGTTGGTGCGGTTGACTGCTCCGCCATGGCACAGACCGCCCGCAGCTCATCGGGGTTTGCATTGTTGGTAGTATGTGGAGGGAATTTAGGAGGCTGACCGCCGAGGGGAAGAAAGAGTTCCTGTGTCTCGTGGTCTTTGTGGAGATGGCCCGGAGCCTCCGTCCCAATGGCAGCCGGCTGAATTTCTCTGAATGTGCAGACACTCCAGAACACAGACAGATACTCAGATAGCATTTCTGGGTACATTATAATATGAATAAACCAGTTAAGAATAAAATGCAATGGCAGCTCTCAGAGCAAAAAAATTGTACTTTGCAAACTTGTAATTTCTAAATGAATAATAATACTTATGCACAAAAGCAAATATGATAACTGTGTGTGATATAAAAAGTAGGAAAACATGTTTTCAGACTAGCAAGGCTAGCCTAGCATCCCCTATACCAGTGATGGCGAACTTATGGCACGCGTGCCCGAGGCGGCACATGGAGCTGTCTCTGTGGGCACGCGTGCGGTATCCGCTACCATCACTAATCCCACAACCCCTGCCGCCGAGAACTCCACATGCAGTGATGGGTCGTTCGCGAAGAGCCGATTCTCTTTAGCGAACGAGAGGAGCCGATGCCTGCCGAGGGAAGACCCGAAGCCCTGCCCCATCCCCTCCCCGCTCTGCTCACAGGGGCGCCTGGTCAGACGTCAGCACGTCCTGTCAGCGCTGGACTTTCGGCTGGCTGAAGAAAGGTAATCGTGGAGCTGCACGCCACCGCCGGGAGATGAGACTTCTGTCAGGTGAGAAAATTCTTTTTTTTTCAGGTGTTTTCCCACATTGCGTTATTTTCTGCTGACATGTTGCCCACATTGCGTTATTTTCTGCTGGTATGTTGCCCACATTGCGTTATTTTCTGCTGACATGTTGCCCACATTGCTTTATTTTCTGCTGACATGTTGTCCACATTGCGTTATTTTCTGCTGACATGTTGCCCACATTGCGTTATTTTCTGCTGACAAGTTGCCCACGTTGCGTCATTTTCTGCTGACATGTTGCCCACATTGCGTTATTTTCTGGTGAAATGCTGCCCACATTGCGTTTATTTTCTGGTGTCTGGGGTAACTGTTGCTGCATTTATTATTTGATGGTCATAGTTGGCTATATTTGCTGCTTTGGGGTTACGGTATACTAATAAATAGCATCACACAGTTTCTGCACAGCCATGATGCGAATCCTCGTTTCACCACATCATGACGGAAACACTGCTTTCTTATGCCTCGCTGTTACATCATTATGTTAGCTCCACCCATACAATGTCATGACCACGCCCATTCATCGGCGCAAACCCCCCCATTGGCACTCAGTGATAAATAAGTCGACTTTGGGTCGCAGTTTGGGCACTCGGCCTCTGAAAGGTTCGCCATCACTGGGTGTCCATTACTTTGTTGCCAGTTCACTGCTCCACTTTGGTAGGTTCTAACTACTGCATACTGGGTGGGGACACACCACAAGGTCTACTGTTTTCTGAAATACTTACATGTCTGTTTTTGCATTCCATTTTCCATTTATCTTAGGTTATAAAAGCAAGGACAGAGTTCCTCAACTGGTTTTAGATTTGATATCAGAAAAGTTCAAAGTTGATGGTTTGATTACCCACAAATTGCATATTGATGACATAAACAAAGGATTTGATCTTCTACGTAAAGGGGAAAGGTATGTGCCCATTGCTAGAAACAAAAAAAATGAGTTTGTTTTGTCTACTTGTTCAGAGTTTAGTCTACTAGTGTTTTACCTCAGGAAAATTGAACTTACAGTTTTGTACACAGTAATAAGAAATGTCAGCACATCTAAAACCAAGCTGCACCTGACTGACACTATCTGCATAGGGCTGCAAAGTCTCTTAAATCAGACCACATTTATTAGGAAGTTACATCATCCATCTATTACTGTATTTCATTAAAACTTACCATATATAAGTGGAAAAAATAGGCACTACCTTTGCCTATCCACATATAAAAGTTCAAATCCAAGGGAACTCCAACCAGGGCCCGTTAGCAATTGACTTTTTCTCCTCAGTTTTCTCCTGGGTGATATTTTCACATCTTGTAATTAAATGCTTTTTAAACCACAAGCAAGTGAGAAGATGCCCAAAATAATGTTGATTGTACCTCGTCATTTTTCAATTGCAAAGTGCTGAAAAGTTATTTTAAAAATAAGTTTAAAAATGATCTCCTAGGAGAAAACTCGGGAGAAAACGTGAATTGCGTATGGGCCCATATGTCTACATAAAAAACCTGGGCAAATAAACAAAGGAAACATAACAAGTGCTGCTATTACTTTGAAATTATCTTTAGCAGTAACCAATTCTGGTTCTTCTTACAATGGAGACCCTAGGAAAAATTAACTTGGTGCCCCCCCAACCGACTTCCCCCTCCCTTTCCCTAAAGCAGCATTATGCCAAATGTGCCCCCCCCCAGTCCCCCCCCAACCCAAGTTGTCTTCTGGGCCCTTTAAGGTCACCCCTCAGAAAAAAAAAACTAAGTGTAACGATTGGTGTCAGCACGCAGAGAGAATCTGATTATTGGCGATCTGCAGTATCACCAAGAATGCAGATATATACCCGATTATTGATGATCTGCAGTATCACCGATAATCAGAAATATTGCTAACCTCTGGACACCCAGCAAAAGAACACAATGAAGGCAGTAATATATCACGGAAGTGTGGAAATATCCACCACACGGCAATTCCTCAGAGGTGTGGTTACCTCTGAATGGGAACCCCGTGAGTGAGATCCTCTAACCAGGCAGAGTGAGGAATCTCGACCCCTAGCAGTAATCATCTGCTTGGGGCAGGCATCTCGGAGAGGCAAGCCTCAGAGATAACCCTCCAGTGGGAGACGTTCCATTGAAGGGAGAAAGGTCAGACAGGCAAGGGTTCAGCAACAGAGATGACGGCAGCGGTACAGGAGCGGAAGGCAGAAGAATAATCGGTAATCAGGCAGAGGTCGTCAACAAGAATCAGATAGGCAAAAGTACAATAGCGTAGAGAGAGAGAGTAGTCAAGGATAGCCGAAGTCAAAACACAGATACAATATCAAAGTACAATCCTAACTAAGGTGTGAAATCCTTAGTATCAACACCAGGGCACTGAGCTAAGGTCTGAGCGCTAACACAGCAATGTATTCACAACAGCAGACAACCTGCTACTGACACACAAGCCCTATATGTAGCCAGAGAGCTGCCCAGCGCTGCCCAGAGTCCCAACCAATCAAGACACCTCCTGAGGTCAGCTGACTGAGGAGTCAGCTGAGCCTCCTACGTAGGAGGTAAAAGTCCTGCCTCCTTGCGCGCGAGCGTGTGACCCTCTGCCTCTGTGTAATGAAGAAGCCAGGCCTCGGGTCCGCGTCCACCCGCGGACTGAAGTCCGCTTGCCGCCATGTGAGACCCGCCGCCGTGTTGCCAGTCGTAGCGGCGGTGTCCCTGCCAGCCTGTGCCGACCACTCCGCATGAGCGACGGAGTTCGCCGGCTGGGAAGCGGAGACCGCCGCCATGCTGCCCCGCATGGCGGCGTTGTCTCCGCTATCCCTTACACTAAGCATGATCCCTAGGTCCAGGAACAGACTTTGTTGGCCCATGCCTTGAAATGGACCTACATACAGTGCTGCCCATAATTATTCATATACCTGCCAAATTGTGACAAAGTTGCTTTTATTCAACCAGGAAGTCATTTTTTGAGGGAAATGACATAGGTGTCTTCCAAAAGATAATAAGACGATGTACATGAGGCATTATTGTGGAAAAAAAAAAACATTTCTCAGCTTTTATTGACATTTGAGCAAAAAGAGTCCAGTCCAAAATTATTCATACCCTTTTCAATAATCAATAGAAATGCCTTTTATTGGCTATTACAGCAATCAAACGCTTCCTATAATTGCAGACCAGCTGTAACATTACGAGCGGCAGCTGCGGCGAACCACACCGCCGCCGCAGCTGCCGTCGTGTCCCTGCCCCCACTGGCATGCCCCCTGCAGTCAGCCAATCCGGGGCACCGCGAGACTCCTCTGACGTCAGCCGACAAGCCTCCTCCCGGCAAACAGGGCCTTTATGCCGGGAGGAGGCTCGTCGGCTGACGTCAGAGGAGTCTCGCGGTGCCCCGGATTGGCTGACTGCAGGGGGCGTGCCAGTGGGGTCTCCTCTGCTTCTTAGACCTCCGGGCTTCATTCAGGCGCTGTCTGCTGTCGTGAATACTTCTTGTGTTAGCGCTCAGACCTTAGACTAGACCCAGGTGTTGAAACCAAGGACTTCACACCAAGACTAGGAATTCTGTTTATTATTGATTATATGTGTATGATTCTGGCTATACCTCTGACCTTGCTTCCTGCTTGTCGTTACTGTACTTCTGCCTATCTGACTTGTTGCGGAACCACAGCCTGTTTACCTGTTATCCTTTAGCCTCACAATTCTGTCCTGATTCTTACCTCTCTGTTGCTGAACTTAACCTGTCTGACCACTCTGCCCTCACCAGTGGGCCTAGCCTCTGGTGAGGGATTCTTAGTATAGAATAGCCTGCAGTACAGTCTTAATCACCTGCTCCTCAGGTGATCGTTAGTTGCAGTATTGTTTGAATAACCTGCTCCTCAGGTGATCACTAGGCTGCAGTACAGTATGAATCACCCGCTCCTCGGGAGATTCTATCTCTTCAGTATCAGCCCCTCTGGTGAGGTCTCGCTAAACTATTGAGTTACGGTTGCACCAATCACTACTCACACAGTCTGTGTTAGCTATACTGGCATTATTGGTGATTCTGCAGATCACCTAATAATCTGGTACAGTGTCTGTATTATTGGTGATTCTGCAGATCACCATATAATCAGACGTCTCCACAGGTATTTTTGCCCATTCATCTTTAGCAATGAACTCCAAATCTTTCAGGCTGGAGGGTCTTCTTGCTATCACCTTGATCTTTAGCTCCCTGCACAGATTCTCACTTGGATTCAAGTCAGTACTCTGGCTGGGCCACTCCAAAACATTAATGTTGTTTTCTGCTAACCATTTCTTCACCACTTTTGCTCTGTATTTTGGGTCAATGGCCTCAATTCACTAAGCTTATCTCCTGTCTTTAATAACTCTTCTAGAGTTGTTACCATGGTGATAAGGTATGTAGTATTCAGGAAACATTTTACCTCAGGCAAACCTAAAGTTAACTCTTCTGTCTCTAAGTTAACTCTCCAATCCTTAAAATAACTCTAGAGTTAAAGACAGGCTGTTAATTAACTGCGTGTGAAAATCACTACAGAGGAGGTAACTTAACTACAGAGGAGGTAAATTAACTACAGAGGAGGTAACTTAAGGAATGAAGAGATAAGATAACTCTCTCACTGTGTGGAGGTAAGTTTTCTCTTGCCTTATTATCTCCAGCATGAGCTTAGTGAATTGAGGCCATTGTCATGCTGAAATGTCCACTGGTGCAAAAGGCCAAGTTTCTCTGCAGCTTGCCTGATGTTGTTGTTAAGAATCCTCACGAATTGCTCATGGGGTCGTTTACTGTGATTAGGTTCCCTGGTCCATTGGTTAAAAAAACAACCCCAAAGCATTAGGTTCCCACCGCCATGTTTGACAGTGGGGATGGTGTTCTTTGGGTTGAAGGCTTCTCCTTTTTTACGCCAAATGAAGGAAACATCATTGTGACCAAACAATTCAATTTTTGTTTCATCTGAACATAACAAAGAAGTCCAGAAGTCTTCTTCTTTGTCCAGATGAGCATTTGCAAATGCCAAATGCCAAGTGAGCTTTTGTGTGCCTTATCTGGAGAAGTGGCATCCTCCTTGGTCTGCATCTGTGGAACCCAGCCGTGTGCAGTGTCCGTTGGATTATCTGTATTGAGACATTTAGGGCCCTTTTCCACTATGAAATGCGATCGCGATTGCGATCGCGATTCCAATCGCGATCGCAATCGCGTTTCAATTTCCACCATGCGATTGCGATTGCGATTGAGCTACTATACTCATTATAGTCCAGCTCAATCGCATACAAAACGCGGCAGGACGACGATTGCGCTTTGACCAAAATCGCATCGCAATCGGATCGCACTAATGGAAATTGCTGCTGCAGTTTCCATTAGTTTAATGTACCTTGCGATTTGCGATCAGAAGCAAATCGCAAATCGCAGGCTAGTGGAAAAAGGCCCTAACACCAGCAAAGCCCAGATTCACCAGGATGGCCTTGGTGGTGATCCTTGGATTCCTTTTCACCTCTCTCACTATCCTCCTGGCCAGCACAGGTGTCACTTTTGGCTTCTGACCATGTCCTCTGAGATTTTCCACAGTGCTGTATTTTTTAATATTACTTTTCACTGTAGCTACTGGAAATTGAAAACATTTAGAAACTTTGGGCTTGATACTCAAATTCACCCTTGATGAACTAGCATTTAGGCATATACGAGCAGGGTAATTAGGATGCTTTAACCTGCTGGGCGGTCTGGACGAGCACAGCTCGTCCAGTACCGCCGGAGGCTGCCGCTCAGGCCCTGCTGGGCCGATTTGGCTGAAATAAAAAGCAGCACACGCAGCCGGCACTTTGCCAGCCGCGTGTGCTGCCTGATCGCCGCCGCTCTGCGGCGATTCGCCGCGAGCAGCGGCGAAAGAGGGCCCCCCTAGCCGCCTGAGCCCTGCGCAGCCGGAACAAAAAGTTCCGGCCAGCGCTAAGGGCTGGATCGGAGGCGGCTGACGTCACGACGTCGGCTGACGTCGATGACGTCACTCCGCTCGTCGCTATGGCGACGATATAAGCAAAACAAGGAAGGCCCCTCATTGCGGCCTTCCTTGTTTATTCTGGGCGCCGGAGGCGATCGGAAGATCGCCTCCGGAGCGCCCTCTAGTGGGCTTTCATGCAGCCAACTTTCAGTTGGCTGCATGAAATAGTTTTTTTTTTATTAAAAAAAAACCCTCCCGCAGCCTGCCTGGCGATCTTAATAGAACGCCAGGCAGGTTAAAACAGCTTGGACTATTTGGGATGGCGTTCTACAGACTGTGGCCTCAATTCACTAAGCTTATCTCCTGTCTTTAATAACTCTTCTAGCGTTGTTACCATGGTGATAAGGCATGTAGTATTCAGGAAACATTTTACCTCAGGCAAACCTAAAGTTAACTTTTCTGTCTTTGAGTTAACTCTTTAATCCTTAAAATAACTCCAGAGTTAAAGACAGGCTGTTCATTAACTGCGTGTGAAAATAACTACAGAGGAGGTAACGTAACTACAGAGGAGGTAAATTAACTACAGAAGAGGTAACGTAAGGAATGAAGAGATAAGATAACTCTCTTAGGGCTGGTTCAGACGGACGTTTGTGCAGCGTTTACCGCCAGCGTTCGGAGCTTGGCGTTAAACGTTCCCATTCAAGTGAATGTGAGCGTTTGTACCAAGCTTTTACGCGCGTTTACACGAACGCGGCGTTCGGGTCCCGATTTTCCCTGGCGTTCAAGGAGCCCCTGGAAGCTACATGTAGCTTCCAGGGGCGGTTAACCGCGACGGGTAATGTTCCCCTACGGGAAGAAAAAACGCGACCACATCCGAACGCAATGCAAACGCTGCTGAAAGCCCGAACGCATTGCCGCCGCAACGCCAACGAACGCAACGCCTCCAAACGTCCGTCTGAACCAGCCCTTACTGTGTGGAGGTAAGTTTTCTCTTGCCTTATTATCTCCAGCATGATCTTAGTGAATTGAGGCCTGTGACAGTTTGTGAAGGTATGAATAATTTTGGACTGGACGCTTTTTGCTTAAATGTAAATAAATGCTGAGAAATGTGTTTTTTTTCTTCCCCACAATAATGCTTCTTGTACATCGTCTTATTATCTTTTGGGAGACACCTATGTCATTTCCCATCAAAAAATGACTTCCTGGTTGAATAAAAGTATTTTTTTTCAAAATTTGCCAGGGGTATGAATAATTATGGGCAGCACTGTATTGGTAAACTCAAGCAGCATCCACTAATTACATGAGTACTCTTTAATGTTTCTCTCCAGGCTCAACATTATATGCCTTTACAATTAGTGTACTAAGATAAAAATAAAAGATTAAAAAAATACATATCCCTCCATCCTAACATTAGCAATGCAATCATGCACTGTGCCTTGCTGGTGATCAAATTCCCATTCATCATTATGCTCACAAAGAAACTCAAACGTCCAGTGAAGACATCACCCTGGGGTTTCTGGAAGGGGTATAACTAGGATGGGTGGAGCCCCTCCTAAAAATATATAGCATGGAGCTCCCTGAGTTCATAGACCCCTCCCCCTCAAGTGAGGCAATAGAGAAAAATACTCCCCTCCCCCCACCCCACCCACACACTCAAACCATCTATGCCACTTCCTCCTGCCATGCAGAGTAGTGCAGGAAGCAGTGTCATATGTACTGGCTCCAGAGCTGTGAGTCTTCTCCATACATCACAGCCACATGACCAGGGTAGGGCCCTATTTGAGCCGACCTTATTAATTACCGTAACAGAAGCTATGACACCCAATTGGAGTTATAAGGCCACAGCTTTATTACAGTATTGACTTTAAACATTAAATGAACTGTGACAAGAAACCCTGAAATAAAAAGGGGGGAAACAAAAACATATTACAATCACAAACATATTTCTATTAACAGATGGCGGGGCGCTTGAGCGCTCTGCAGGTCCCTGGACAATGCCCTCCCGTGCCGGCCACCAGCCTTCGGCTTACATTATCACATTATACATTATTGCATTATCGCCATTATCCATTATCATTATCATATATATTCCATTATGGGATCCTCATTTGGCGCATTAATTGGTTATGCCAGCTCGGTGGGGAATACTTTCTCAATGTTCAAAGATACGGCATTGTCAAGGACCCGCCACAGCATTCGTCCTTGCCCTCTCAAGGACGAATGCCCGCCCACACGCAGAGCGCTGCCTCGAGAGCCTCTCTCAGGCCATATAAAAGAGACAACGAGATATCCTCCCGCTGTACCCCCCCCCCTCTCTACTTCTATTGGGGCCTACAGCTCCCCCAACCTTAGAGCTCCATGGAAGGCTAATGTAAAAGCCAGTGGAAACAGCCAAACTTTCGTGTTCACTGCGGCAATATACCTCCAGTGCGCCCGGTAGTTCAATCCGCCGTGCCAGCGTGATGGCCAAATTTTATTTATTTATTTATTATTTATTTATTTATTTATTTATTTTTTTTTAATTTATTTATTTATTTATTTATTTTTTTTCTTTAATTCGCCATGGCCGCGGCCCTGACGCAAGATGCATAGCGTACCGCCGCTAAGTCTGGGTCGCTCCCGTCATTTACCGACGTGCCCCATGGGTGCGATAGGTGATGGGTAAAGCGATATTTACCTGCCTCTTTTCTGAGGCCCCCCCTAGGGGTGAGATGTGTAGGTTGGGTATGGGTGGGTGCTGAAAAGGGGGGTCCTGTCATCCTTTCCATGGCTAGCTCATTGTTAAGTGTCTGTGCCACTACCTCTGGGAATTGGTGAGCGGATTTCTAATTTTTAAGTTTGCCGTTTGAGTAGGCCGATTTGCATGGCATTATAAACCCCTCCCGAAAGCCATATGCTAGAAGGTCGGCCTGCTCCCTATTGGGGTACCTATCTAGCCATGGGGCCATCGCCCCGACATTAACTGGCGTGACCCCCTTTCCCAGTACATTGCTCTGTCTTGGTTCCCTGTGTGTTCTTGTTTCTTTTGAAACAATTAGCCCCTGGATGCCCGCTGGCCCCGCAGGCCGCGCAATCGTGCTTATATCTGCATGTGATTCCCCGCTCGCAGGTGTCATTGTTGTAGTTCCAGCATAAACCTTTTTTCTGCTGGGCCGGCGAGGCATCTGCCTCGCCATCCGGCGCTTGAAAGGGGGTGTTGTGGCCCCCCTTGTACTCGCTACTGTACTCCGGCTTGGCTGGGCTACTCAGCGACATCCATAGCATGATGTCCCTGTGTTCCCACGTTAAAGATGGCCTGACTGCCATCTTTTGCCGGAACTGCTCATCATATAGCAGCCAGGCCCTCCCTCCATATTTGTGATATGCTTCCCTGATGCCGTCTAAGTAACAGAACATTGCTGCACACTGTTCTGGGGTCTTCTCACCTACTATGCTGGCGAAGATGTGAAAAGCTCTTGACCAATTAGGAAATATCCTAGGTATCAATCTATACATTCGCCTCTGGTCGTCCTCTTCCTTGCGGTGTTCCTTGCCCCTCTCCCACTTGTCTATGTTATAACTATCTAGCGGGAGCACCGTGAATATGTCAATGTACTGGCCTTTCCAAATTTTTTCTTTTGTTTCCTTTGGTACGTGGAAACCCAAAGGACCCGCAAAACAGACGTAGGTGCTGCTCTTAGCCGAGTCGGCCAGACGGGGTGTCCGTTCAGATTTCTCGGTCGTTCCCACCTCTGGGGTTGCGGCGACCGGCGGTCGAACGTTCCCAACCTCTGGGACCGAGCCGCTCACCTCCGCCTGTTTCGCGGGCCCTGCTTCCTCTCCCCTGCCCCAGGCCCCCACCTGCTGCCGTGCGCCCTGCCGCAGTGATGGGACCTTCCTCCCCCCCGCCTCCTGCTCCTGGCTGGAGAGCCTGCGGGGCTGAAGCGGACCGGAGGCCTCCTTCTCCTCGTGCCCTCCGGGTGCGGAGCCCCAGCCAGGTTAGTGAGCTGGGCCTGAAGCCACAGCATCCCCTGCTCCCCTGGCATGGCCCGCACCCAGTCCCAAAGCTGCTGCATAGGGGCATCCTCCATGGTTGTCCCTGCTGGTATACTGTGCAGCTGTTTGGGGAGGGGGATATTTGTATGTGCTGGATGGGTCGGGGCACTGTGGTGGGATCGCTGGGATGGGGTGGCTGGGATGAAATGGATGGGAATGGATGGGCTGCGATGGAGGGGATGGGATGGATGGGGTGGCTAGCACTCAAAGGGCTACCTGAGGCTGGATGGGAGGGAGGCCTGGAGTGCCCAGAAGCAGTTTGTATGAGATGGGAGGTTAGTTAGACTCTGCAGTTCTGCTGAACTGCAGGTATCAGCCGGGAGGGGAGGCTGTTGTTTGTGGGCCTGATGCTGGGAGAAGGTTGGGGAGGGATTTCTGGCTAAGGGCCTAGTAAGAAAATGTCTGCACTTACCCCAGCCTTTGCTCCAGCGAAGTTTGCTGTATCCACACGATCCCAAAAGGAAGGCTGCCTGGCCAGCCCCCTGGTCTTATAGTGTCCTGGCTCTGGCCAGGACACTCCACCTTTCCTTCACACCTGGCGACCCTATTGTTCTTGGACAGTCCAGCTCAGAGCCCACCCTGTCACGCCCCTTCTCGCCCTAGCTTCGCCCAGCTCTCAGGTTACTCACTCTCTGCTACCATCCTCTGGCTACCGGTTCACCTGACATGCATCTGTAATGTGATCAGGTGGAGCAGGAAAAAAGGACTAAATAGGCACTGCCATATGTGCCAGTACAAATTGCGCCGCAGTCTTTGGGCATCAGAGCACTCATACAGTGCCTGCTATATATCAAGCATTGTGGGCGCCCAAATGCCGCTATTCTGCTTCACTTGCCGCATGCACCCTTTTTTAATGCTCCGCACTGAGATCAGCTGGATCAGTTCCTGTGTACTGATCTGCAAATCCTGCCCCACTTCCCGCAGCCATTTCCAGTCATTCCAGCAGATATGTCACCGTGCCTGTGCTAGGGGGCTCAGGAGGAGCTGTGTGGGGATAGAGGAGGGAAGACGAGGGAAGAAGTGTGTATTATGGGACATAATACACACTTCTTGCCTCGTCTTCCCTCCTCTATCCCCACACATCCCCACACAGCTCCTCCTGACGGATCAGTGAATAATGGCGCACAGCGCTTATGCATAAAAATGGCGCCGCATTAAAAAGATACGCTTATCGCTATTTATCGTTAGTACTGCATAATAATGGCGCACAGGGAAAAAAGAAGAAAAACGGCACACACTAACGTTATTTATCAATAGTGCCGTTCATTTGCCAAACAGCAGACGTTATTGTGCACAGTAACATTATTTATCAATAGCGCCCTACATAAGCCAAACTGTAGACGTTATTTAACTGCAAAATGGTGAAAGGCTTTAATGTAACACTGTCAAGGTTAGGGTTAGGCACCACTGGGGGGTGGTTAGGGTTAGGCACCACTGGGGGGAGGGGGGGGTCTTAGGGTTAGGCACCACTGGGGGGGGGGGTCTTAGGGTTAGGCACCACCAGGGGGGTCTTAGGGTTAGGCACCACTGGGGGGGTCTTAGGGTTAGGCACCACCAGAGGGGTGGTTAGGGTTAAGCACCACCAGGGGAGTGGTTAGGGTTAGGCACCACCAGGGGGGTGGTTAGGATTAGGCACCACCAGGGGGGTCTTAGAGTTAGGCACCATCAGGGGGGTGGTTAGGGTTAGGCACCACCAGTGGGGTCTTAGGGTTAGGCACCACCAGGTGGGTCTTAGGGTTAGGCACCACCAGGGGGGTGGTTAGGGTTAGGCACCACCAGGGGGGTCTTAGGGTTAGGCACCACCGGGTGGGTCTTAGGGTTAGGCACCACCAGGGGGGGTGTTAGGGTTAGGCACCACCGGGGGGGGGGGTGGTTAGGGTTAGGCACCACCAGGGGGGTCTTAGGGTTAGGCACCACCGGGGAAGGGGGGGGTGGTTAGAATTAGGCACCACCAGGGGGGTCTTTAGGGTTAGGCACCACCAGGGGGGTTAGGGTTTAGGGATAGGTACAGAGAGGGTTCTGTGTGTTAACGCTAAATAACGATAAGGCTTTAACGCTAAATAACAATAAGGCTTTAACATTAAATAGCGATAACCGGCAAACGGATTAGCGACAACACCGCGCGCCATTATTTGCAGGCGCCATTTTCAGATGGATCCCCTCCTGAGCCCCCCAGCACAGGCACGGTGACATACCTGCTGGAATGACTGGGAATGGCTGCGGGAAGTGGGGCCGGATTTGCAGATCAGTACACAGGAACGGATCCAGCTGATCTCAGTGCGGAGCATTAAAAAGGGGCGCATGCGGAAAGTCGGGACGACTGTCATCAGCCTGAGTGCTGCTGCTGGGGAGAGACACCCGTCCTTCTATCTACAGCGACACTGGGGCTGCCTAATGTGACACTCTCCATGTGACGGCGTGGAACATCCTCATACTATACTGGGGCACTGTGACTGCATGGGACACTCCTGAATTAATGGTGCCCGGGAACCTGACAACTCTACTTATGCGCAGCAATAGGCTGTGTCCCATTTATGTGGCCATAGTAAAACATTGGTATTTCATATTTTATATTTTTACAGTAAAATATTGGTATTTAATAACGATATTTTACTATGGCTGTAACTGCTAGCCCAAACTTCCAGGTGGCTTTAATTCTCATACGTGTGTCCAGGAGCCAGCAGATCGCAGAAGAGGGTTTGCAGCTGTGAATCATGAAGGAAACCTGCAGTGCTAGAACAGGTAAATATTACACCATTTTCTGCGCTACTCTCTATGTGGCTGGGGAGAGGTAGGAAGAGCAGGTCCCACAGTCACTGGGCTATTGTCACACCTGGTTTCTGGCTCAATGTTGAAGATCCCTATAGTATGGAGGTTTTTGGAGGTTGGGGCAATAGGCATAGGTAGGCTAGGTGTGTATGTGAAGGGAAATTCTGGAAAAAAGCTTTAAAGGGAAGATCTAAGCTGGAAAAAACAACAACATCCACCTACCTGGGGCTTCCTCCAGCCCCTGGCTGCCGTCCTGTGCCCTCGCTGCAGCTCAAGTGGCACCTGGTGTCCTGCGCTGCAGAAGCCGACCTTGCCAGGTCGGCTTACTGGTCGGCTTTCAGTTCGCTCCAGGGCGTGGGTCACGTGGTCTGGCTGATGTCATTAGGTCTGTACTGCGCAGGCACAGAACTACTGCGCCTGCCCAGTACAGAACTGATGACGCCAGCCGGACCACGTGATCCGCACCGTGGAGCGCACCGGAAGCCGACCTGGCAAGGTCGGCTTCTGCAGCGCAGGACACCAGAAGCCATTTGAGCTGCGGCAAGGGCACAGGACGGCAGCCAGGGGCTGGAGGAAGCCCCAGGTAAGTGGATGTTATTTTTTTTCTCCAGCTTGGATGTTCCCTTTAAAGTCTTTTTTCTCTTTCATTAGCATGATGTTACCTTAGTTATATAACATGAACAAATAAGCGTGTATCACGCCCCTTTTAAAACTTGTTAGAATTTGCTTTGGGAAATGATAACTTGGTTGCATAATCAAATTTTAAACACTCGGTAATTATGTAAGCTAAGCTTTGTATGGCTTTTGGATTATGCTTCCATTGTTAAAAATCTGTCAATGTCTGCCTGGGAGCTATAACAAAATCATGTCATGTAGATGTTAGGACTTGTTGGATGAAACCTTCGCCTTGCAGAAATCCATTGGCACCAAGGGCATAATCCAGGGAGTATTGTTTTACAGCAGCTGCTGGATCTGGGAAATCTTCATCAACACATCTCTGAGCTTAATACCTAATCATGCGCCCTAATTACACTAGTCATCTTGTGCCAAATCAACCAAGCTTGTTATTCTGCACCACAAATGAATCACTGGAAAGATATTCTGGCTGAAACAGGATTACACCTCCAACTACCTTGCATGACTTTTAAACTTTCCAGCATACCGAATGAATAAGCCTGAAGATGAAATGTAAAACATGATAGATAGATAGATAGATAGATAGATAGATAGAATACATCCTAACACAAGTAAATTGTAGAGGTAACAAGGTGGAAACCGTCATGGTAGGTACATAGAGAACACTTGTATTGCCAAAGAACTTACAGTACAACACATTTTATACACTAAAAAATCCATAATGTCCAAAAAAACACCATCAACATGCAAGCAAGGCAATTAGGCTAGTGCTGATCCACACTAGAGATGGCCCGAATGGTTCGAACACAAACTTGTTCGCGTGAGCAACGCGAGTTCGCGTTCACGTCAAAACGCGAACTTTATGCGAGTTCGACTGGCCCCCTATACTACATCATTGGGCTCAACTTTGACCCTCTACATCACCGTCAGCAGACACGTGGCAGCCAATCAGGCTGCACTCCCTCCTGGAACCCCCCACCCCTTATAAAAGGCAGCAGCGTCGGCCATTTTCTCACTCTGTCTGCTGCTGATATCAGTGAGAGAAGGGAAAGACATTGGAGAGATAGGGAAAGCGATAGTTAGGAGGTCTGTTAGCTTGCTCCTTGCTGATATTTATTGCTGAAAAGCACCCCAAAACAGCTTTTTTGAGAGCTAATGTTCTTGTAATGTGTTTTTTTTGTCTGTGGCCCGCTGACACTGCATATACAGCCCTGTCTGTCGCAGCTGTTTCTTGCTAATTGCTATACTGTGCCATGCCCAGCACTTTCAGTGACTACTTTTTCAATGCACCTGTGTGACTGCTGCACATTGTATTATAATACCAGTCACTGTATACCTTTCACTGCATCTGTGTGACTGCACGTTGTTATACCAGCAGTCAATGCATACCTTTTCACTGCACCTATGTGACTGCACATTGTTATACCAGCAGTCGCGGCATACCTTTCACTGCATCTGTATGACAGCACGCTGTTTTATATACCAGCAGTCAGTGCATACCTTTCATTGCACCTGTGTAACTGCACATTGTATTATACCAGCAGTCAGTGTATACCTTTCACTGTATCTGTGTGACTGCACATTGTATTATACCAGCAGTCAGTACCTTTCACTGCATCTGTGTGACTGAACATTGCATTAGTCAAGTCAGTGCATACCTTTCACTTCATCCCCCCCCAATATGCACAAAACAACAGCCTGAGGCAGAGCCAGAAGCAGGCCACCCAGCAGGTCTGTTTGAGGTCGTGCAGACCTGATTTTGTGTGGCCCGGGACCAAAGTACAGTGGTCAGAAGGCACGTGCCATCAACTCCCAATATTGTCAGGACGTAGTTGACTATTTAACACAGAACACCTCATCTTCCACAGCTTCTGCATGGAACCATGACATATCTTCCTCCTCCTGCTCTGATTCTGGCACCCCACTTAACACTCAGTCGGCAGCCATCACCAAAGTGCCATCATCCCAGGGTTCAGCGGTGTGGACATTTTTTGATGTGTCTGCCTCAGATGAGAGCGATGCCATCTGTACTCTCTGCCACCAAAAATTAAGCCGTGGAAAGACCAAGACCCATGTAGGGACAACTGCCTTACGAAGGCACATGATGAAAAAGCACAAACTGCAATGGGATGACCACCTGAGGAAAAGCAGCACACAAAAGCAAAGCCACTCACCACAGTGGAAGATACCAGGCTGCAATTATTTCTCAAAAAAGGCGATATCCAAACTGTACCGTGATGTTGAAAGGCAAGTGGTGTCATCTCTGGCACACAGCTTTGGGTCAAGGAGGGTCATCTGACCACGGATGCCTGGTCTGCAAAGCACGGTCAGGCCTGCCCGAAGACTAAGTCAGTCCCCACACACAGCATCTCTGCCTGCACGCTGTGTGACTGCCTGCCCCAAGACTAAGTCAGTCCCCACACAGCATCTCTGCCTGCAGGCCGCTTGACTGCCTTCTCCGCCACCACTAGAGATGGCCTGAACCTTTCGATTTTTGGTTCGCAAACTTCCGCAAAAAGTTTGGTTCGCGCGAACTTCCGCGAACCGCAATAGACTTCAATGGGGATGCGAACTTGGAAAACTAGAAAAATGTATGCTGGCCACAACAGTGATGGAAAAGATGTTTCATGGGGTCTAACATCTGAGTTTTTGCATGGAAGAGTGGGATAAATGCCAAAAGTCCCGGGATAAATCTGGATTTGATGCAAAGCATCGTTTTAAGGGCAGAAATCACATTGAATGCTAAATTTCAGGCCTAAAGTGCTTTAAAACATCTTGCATGTGTATACATCAATCAGGCAGTGTAATTAGAGTACTGCTTCACACTTACACACCAAACTCACTGTGTAACGCACCTGTAATGAGGCAACAGCAGGCTGAACGCGGAGAATTGTCCACGTCCGCATCAGCAGCGCGACCGCCCACATGGTCGCATGCGGAACGCGGAGAAACGTCCACGTCCGCAGCGGCAGCACAATTCACCGCTCAGTCGCAGACCTCTTGGCGTACTCCACGCCGAGGCTGCACTCCTGGAACACCTTCACAGGCCTCATGGCATGCTGCTCACCGAGACACCTCTCATGACAGTCTGGACCCCGTAGGGGCCGCGCGCGTGTGCAGTAGAGCCTTTTATACTCTTAGAAGGAGAGTCAGCTGACCAGCTGGTCAGCTGATCTCGGAAAGGTCCTTGAGCTGTGCTGCAAGGTCCTTGAGCCATTTTGTGATTGGTTGAATGGCTGGGCGGGCTGTTTGAGTCCAGCACAGTATAAAAGCAAGCATTCTGTCAGTTGCAGGTTGTCTGCAGTCAGCGAATACTTGTGTGTTAGCACTCAGACCCTAGTCAGATCCCAAATTGTGCTAGAACCAGCTGGAGCTGGGGATCCACACTTAGCCAGATTCTGTTGATAGCCTAAAGTACTAATTGCATTGTATATTGTGTATGACCTTTTGCCTGTTACCTGTTTATTCTCCTGTCTCCTGATTTTGTACTTCGCCAGCCCGTCCCGTTACCGACTATTGGCTTGGCTTCTGACTACTCTTGTGTTTCTCGATTCTGTACCTCTGCCCATCTGATTTTCCGTTACTGACCTTGGCTTGACCTCTGATCTTGATTTCTGTCTGTTCATTCGGTACTTTCTTGCCAGTTCTGATACCGAACCATTTTCCGCTTGACTTCGCCCCCTTTAGTGGTTCGTCCACTAAAGGGTTTACTCTGCTGAGTTCTCCTTGCGGGGAACTCAGTAACTCCTCAGCATATCATTGCTGTTGAGGAACGCGATTCTGCATTCTTATCCTAGTCGCAGAATCGCATTCACTTCTCTTCCTTCCAGAGGTCACCATCCCTCTGAGTTAACGTCAATGTGGTGGGTTTTCCACAAGTTATATTATCTGTACCTTGTGTTTTCCAGAGTACGTATAAATTCTTGTATTATTGGGGATTCCGCAGATCACCATATAATCAAATATATCTGTATTACTGGTGATACTGCGGATAACCAATAATCAGAAAACTCTGAGTGTGTACACCAAAACACCACACCATAACAGCACCGCAAACAGCTGTACGCGTAGTGACGGCGTACGTGGCGGTTTTCAAGCCCATGTGGTCGCCGGGCTGTGGTAGCTGAATGACAGACTGTCCAGCTGATCAAATTTGGTCTGTCCACAATGAAGCAACGACCTTATTATCTTGGGTGTGCCCCCCCCCCCCCCCCCCGAGACACTCATATAGCCGGCGTTCATTGCTTCATTGTGATATACAAGCCCCTTTACCGCGGCAAGGTAATGATCACAAAGGGAAATTGGCACATGTACATGCCTTGTGTTTTGTTGTTGCAGCCGCAGTGCAGACAGAAAATTAGGCAGGCATGTTCACGCACCAGAAAAATTAGTATTTTTTTTCTTCGGGCAGGCCTGACCGTGCTTTGCAGACCACGTGGTCAGATGGTCCCTTGACCCAACGCTGTGTGCCAGAGATGACATCACTTGCCTTTCAACATTACGGCACAGTTTGGGTATCGCCTTTTTTGAGAAATAATTGCATATCTTCCACTGCGGTGTGTGGAATTGCTTTTGTGTGCTGCTTTACTTCAGGTGGTCATCCCATAGTAGTTTGTGCTTTTTCATCATGTGCCTTCGTAAGGTAGTTGTCCCTACGCGGGTCTTGGTCTTTCCATGGCTCAATGTTCGGTGGCAGAGAGTACAGATGGCATTGCTCTCATCTGAGGCAGATACACAAAATATTTCCACACCGCTGAGCCCTGGGGTGATAGCACTTTGGTGGTGGCGGCCGACTGAGTGTTAAGTGGGGTACCAGAATCAGAGCAGGAGGAGGAAGATATGTCACGCTTCCATGCGGAAGCTGAGAAAGATGAGGTATTCTGTGTTAAATAGTCAACTACGTCCTGACAATCTTGGGGGTTGATGGCACGTGCCTTCTTCTGAAAACTGTAAGTTGGTCGCGGGCCGCACGAAATCACGACAGCGCGACCTCGAACAGACCTGCCAGGTGGCCTGCCTCTGCCTTTTGTTTTGTCCATATTGGGGGGGATGAAGTAAAGGGTATGTACTGACTTGACTAATACAATGTGCAGTCAGTCACACAGGTGCAGTTAACAGGTATGCATGGAGTGGTATATCACACTGCGTGCACTCACGTAGGTAGGTGGGTGCACTGAAGTGAATAACAGGTAGTAGGTATATGCAAGGATGGGTATTACATGTGCACCTGTCACACACAGACAGGTAGTGGACAGGCACAGTGACACTGCTTGTGCTCAGCTCACGTAGGTAGGTGGGTGCACTGGGAACAACAGGTAGGTAGGTATATGCAGTACTGGGTATTACAATGTGCACCTGTCACACACACAGGTAGTCACTGAATGTGCTGGGCCTGACAGTGGCACATGCACAGTATGGATTATCAAGGCTGTCTATGCAACACAAGTGTCAGTGGGACACACAGAAAAAAAATAGATCACAAGAACAAGATTAGCTCTCAAAAGAGCTGTTGTGGGGTGCTATTTTAGTAATAAGAATCAGCAAGGAGCAAGCTAACAAGCCTACAAGAGCCTAACTAATCTTTCCCTATGCGAGAGTCTGCACTGCAGCAGCTGTCCCTTCTCTATTTACTGCAGGCACACGAGTGAATATAATGGCCGGCGGGGCCTGCCTTTTATAAGGGGGGGGAGTGGCTCCAGGAGGGAGTGTAGCCTGATTGGCTACAATGTGCCTGCTGACTGTGATGTAGAGGGTCAAAGTTGACCCTAATGGTGCACTATGGGGGCGAACCGAACTTCCGGAAAAGTTCCCAGTTCGCCGCGATAGCGAACCACGGAAGTTCGCCGGGAACCGTTTGCCGGCGAACCGTTCGGGCCATCTCTAGCCACCACCAACAGGGTCCAGGACTCCAGGTGGTGGTTAGGCTAACAAAAACAATAATCATTTTTCTGGTCCGTGTACATGCCTGTCTAATTTTTCTGGCTGCACTGCGGCTGCAACAACAAAACAACAGAACGATTCCCGTTCGTGATCGTTACCTTGCCATAGTGAAGGGGCTTGCGTATCACAATGAAACAATGACCGGCTATATGAGTGTGTTGGGGGGCACACCCAAGATAATAAGTTTGTTGCTTCATTGTGGACAGAACAAATTCGATCAGCTGGACAGTCACTGTTGTTCTGTCATTGAGCTACTTCAGCCCGACCATATGGACTTGAAAACCACCATCGCCTGCACTCCCGCCATGGTGTGCACCAGTCCAGCACGGCTGTCACTACACAAACAGCTGTTTGCGGTGCGTTACACAGTGATCTTGGTCTGTCAGTGTGAAGCAGTACAATAATTACACTACCTGATTGATGTATACACACGCAAGATGTTTTAAAGCACTTTATGCCTCCAATTTAGCAATGCAATGTGATTTCTGCCTTTAAAACCCTGCTGTGCATCAACTCCGTGATCTTCCCCAGGACTTTGGGCATGTATCCCACTCCGCCATGCCCCCCTCCAGGTGTTAGACCCCTTGAAAGACCTTTTCCATCAGTTTTGTGGCCAGAAACAGTATTTTTCAAAGTTTGCCTGCCCATTGAAGTCTATTGCGGTTCACGCGAACGCAAACTTTTGCGAAGGTTCGCATTCGAGGTTCGCAAACCTAAATTCGGAGGTTCGAGCCATGTCTAATCCACAATCCTCCATCAGGGTTCCCCCTAGGGATAGGACTCACCCTCTTAGTTTGACCTGCATTATATAACACAAACTGAGCCTGTGTGGATCTTGAAGGTATCCCCAACCTTGTGACAAGCTTCACAGATGCTTCCCACAATTCTCAGGATTACCCACTAAAACTCAATTTAAATAATCACTATAGTGGCACAATATAGCTTAAAACCAGTAACATTTATTCAAAAATACACTTAAATTCACCAGGCATGTATGACAGCAAGGGCTGATTTTCTGGAAAGGCCATGAAAGCCTTGGCCTTGAGTGGCTGCTGCCCATGGGTTGGCAGGAAATGAAATAGGGAGTATACAAATATGGAGCAATACATGGAAGAGGTGAACTGCTGCTCAAGGGAGCTGTGCATGAAAGAGAGAGACTGCTAATCATTGATGTTATTCATGGAAATGGGGGCTGCTCATGGAATGGGGGGGGGGGGGGTTTCTGCACATGAAAGAGGTGCAATAAGAAATTTGGCCTGAGCAGGTAAAGTATAAATCTGCTCAATCACACCCCGAGCTGTGGGGCTCAGGGCTGGCTCACACACATCACTCCAGAAGGGGGGGGGAGGACAGGCACAGACAGCCCACTTATAGAGCAAACCATCCACCACCTGCCTCCAAAGGACAGAATGCAAATATGCTCAATCACAAGAAAATGTATGCGTGCTCTACACCAAGCTTAACCCTTTCAAGTCTAGCTGTGCAAATCTGGCTAAAATGGCTTACCATGAGACATGCTCACGCAGAAATGCATCTGCTTTCGCATGCCAAACTTTGCAGGGTCAAAAACCAATACCGCGAAGCGGTTGCCCTGCGGGAATTAGTTCATGCTATACAGCACTATCCAGGAGCGCCTTGGGGAGGCTTTCCATTGCCCCCATACAACCGGGGGGCCTGCGGGCCCCAGGCTCTCTCACTGCCTAGGGACCACAGCAACACCCCGGAGGTGGAGGCTGGGTAGTGCAGACGACCCCCCAAGCGTGGCCGGCGCCGGGGGGGGGCCATCCGCACCCATCTCCCAAAAATTTAAAAACAGGCACTTACCTGAACGTCCATTGCGTTCTGCTGCTGCGCATCGACTCGGGGCACTGCATGGGAAAGGAGTGACGCATGGGTCACCCGAGCTGTGGGGCTCAGGGCTGGCTCACACACATCACTCCAGAAGGGGGGGGAGGACAGGCACAGACAGCCCACTTATAGAGCAAACCATCCACCACCTGCCTCCAAAGGACAGAATGCAAATATGCTCAATCACAAGAAAATGTATGCGTGCTCTACACCAAGCTTAACCCTTTCAAGTCTAGCTGTGCAAATCTGGCTAAAATGGCTTACCATGAGACATGCTCACGCAGAAATGCATCTGCTTTCGCATGCCAAACTTTGCAGGGTCAAAAACCAATACCGCGAAGCGGTTGCCCTGCAGGAATTAGTTCATGCTATACAGCACTATCCAGGAGCGCCTCGGGGAGGCTTCCCATTGCCCCCATACAACCGGGGGGGCTGCGGGGCCCCAGGCTCTCTCACTGCCTAGGGACCACAGCAACACCCCGGAGGTGGAGGCTAGGTAGCGCAGACGACCCCCCCAAGCGTGGCCGGCGCCGGGGGGGGGGCCATCCGCACCCATCTCCCAAAAATTTAAAAACAGGCACTTACCTGAACGTCCATTGCGTTCTGCTGCTGCGCATCGACTCGGGGCACTGCATGGGAAAGGAGTGACGCATGGGTCACCCCGAGCTGTGGGGCTCAGGGCTGGCTCACACACATCACTCCAGAAGGGGGGGGGAGGACAGGCACAGACAGCCCACTTATAGAGCAAACCATCCACCACCTGCCTCCAAAGGACAGAATGCAAATATGCTCAATCACAAGAAAATGTATGCGTGCTCTACACCAAGCTTAACCCTTTCAAGTCTAGCTGTGCAAATCTGGCTAAAATGGCTTACCATGAGACATGCTCACGCAGAAATGCATCTGCTTTCGCATGCCAAACTTTGCAGGGTCAAAAACCAATACCGCGAAGCAGTTGCCCTGCGGGAATTAGTTCATGCTATACAGCACTATCCAGGAGCGCCTCGGGGAGGCTTCCCATTGCCCCCATACAACCGGGGGGGCTGCGGGGCCCCAGGCTCTCTCACTGCCTAGGGACCACAGCAACACCCCGGAGGTGGAGGCTGGGTAGCGCAGACGACCCCCCCAAGCGTGGCCGGCGCCGGGGGGGGGGGCCATCCGCACCCATCTCCCAAAAATTTAAAAACAGGCCTTAAAGTATAAATCTGGCCTTGATGACAGCGCACAGTTTGTGGGAGGGTATTTTGAGTACATCTTACTGGGGGTTTTTTTGCGCTATGAAAGTGATTCATTATAGTAGAGTTGTACACAGTGCTTGTGAAGCTTGCCAAGGGCCACAGTCGCCTTGAAGATCCAACAGGCTCAGTTTCACCGATGGAATGCCGGTCAAACTAAGAGGGTAAGTAGAAGCAACATAGACCTATCAACATAGATAACCAAGTGAAGAAGTGCCTCTAAAATATCACATGACCGTGAAATTGATGTGATCAGGAGTCTTCCATCTGGGCACCTTCTGCCAGTTGCCTTGTGTTTAGTCCAGCCACCTTGCTTTGGGCTGAACTGAAGTCTCAACATTTCCTCTAAATGAGATCTCTGGCATGCTACACATTATCCTACAAGCCAGTTAGAGGATCCATGGGTTAATTCTGCTGGAAGATTGGACTTATGCTGGAGTTGACACAAAAAATGATCTGGTCCACATAAGGCCATAATTAGTATGGCAGAGAAGAAAGGAAAGAAGAGAAGGAATAAAAAAAATGATAAAATGATCACAAAATGAGGATTGTCACAAAAATGAGCATTAACCCCCCGCCCCCCATCCTTTCCAAGAGAAATGCCACACTACAGGCGTGTTGTAATCTTGCCTGCATTGGAGCACAACAATGGTTAATGTGGCCATACACTGGCAGATAGTCAGCAGCTTTGATCATCAGATAGATCCCTCTGTGATAGCACTTAATCAGAGGAATCTATTGCTGCCAGTGTAGTGGAAATATATTTCCAATAGATTTCATCATGGAAGGCAGCCCCCCCTCCCCCGGTCTCTCCAAGGTATTGGTGTACCCCCCCAGGCCCTTGGTGAATGTTGCTGGCTTATATGTCTGCTGGTGCGCCTCCTTTAGCTTGCCATTTAGACTGCCACATTGCGGCATCAATCTCTAACAGATTTGATCATTATGATTGAGTCGTCTGGATATCGATGACGCAGATCAAGAAGTGTATGGGCACCCTTATACTAATACAAGCAAGATAGCCAGACTGCAGTGTGCTATCTCTAGTTTGTTTATTAAGTACAACGGTATAGCAGGAGTAATGTACCTCTAATGTACAATAATGCAATGTAGGAATGGTCAATGTCATGCAAATAATTTCGAGTTGATGCAGTATTATGTGAATTGTGTATGCAAATTTATGCAGCTTAACAATAAACCAATCAAATCCTGCGGAGGTAAAATTCGATTGGTCCATTTTCAAGCTTCATAAATTTGCACATAAAATTTGCATAACCCTGCATCAACTCGAAATGATTTGCATCTCTAATGCATTGCCCATGTGTATCACACACTCTCCACTTTGCTGAAGTCTGCAAAGCAATGCATAAGTGTCCACAAGCTTTACCTATATAGATTTTTTTTAAACTATCATATTTTGATTGAAGATGTCTTACTCTTCTTTATATTATCTTCCAGCATACGCACAGTCATCCACTTCTGAATCTTGAGTGACTGCAAGAAGAAACCTCTCTTACGAAAAGCATGCCGACGTACAGATCTTATAATTCACTAATTATGTTTTTCTCTGTGCAAAAAAAATTATATACAAAACAGGAATTATCAAGGTGTGTGATGCCACAAATTGTAATTACGGCACTTCAGAAAGCTATGGAAACATATCAGACACGCCTAAATGCTGAACATGATTATTATTTTTCTGGTATCATTATTCATTTCCATAGCACATAGTCAAGCACAGTCAAGTTTTTTCAACAGATTAATGACTAATTCACATCACTGGCTGTCCTTCAACTGGGCTCCCAATTTAAAGAGGAACTTTGCCGATAGATAATTGTAAGAAAAAAAAAAAGAAATAATAAATCAATCAATACATTGCAAAGTGAAAAGTTAAAAAATAGAAGGTCATCATCTTTACTGCCCCCCCCCCCCCCCCTCTATGATTTGCAATGATCGCACAGCACCTGAGAATTTACTCTGCTTCATTTACTGTTCTCACATGACATGCTGCAGCTAAATACAATAGCACACTGGCCGGCTGTGAGTCTGTGACAAACAAATTACTCATCCTCAGCTACTCCATTCCTCCTCAGTCAGGACAGCAGTGCCACCTCCTCCCTTCTGCTGTGCAAGTCAAATGAAATGCTGCTGTTCTCCTGCCTCTCCCGTCCTCCCCCCAGACTCCTCACACAGCACAACAAGCTGCTTTTCCCCATTGATGACCTCTTCACCTCACTCTCCTCTCGCTTCTCCTTCTACTCTGACTGTTGTTAGTGTAGACACAGTACAAACATGCTGCCCCTCTAATCTCTATGCTTGATGCCAATGTTTCACCTTGCCTCATGAGAGAACTGTATATATATATATATATATACACACACACACACACACACACACACACACACACACACACACACACACACACACACACACACACACACACACACATTTATATATATATACAGTGGGATGCAAAACTTTGGGCAACCTCGTTAAATCATCATGATTTTCCTGTATCAATTGTTGGTTGTTATGATAAAAAATGTCAGTTAAATGTATGATATAGGACACACACAGTGATATTTGAGAAGTTAATTGACCCCTGACCTACATGCACAGGTGAATCTAATTATGAGAGAGTATTTAAGGGGGTCAATTGTAAGTTTCCCTCCTCTTTTAATTTTCTCTGAAGAGTAAATGTGGGTCTCAAAACAACTCTCAAATGACCTGAAGACAAAGATTGTTCACCATCATGGTTTAGGGGAAGGATACAGAAAGTTGTCTCAGATATTTCAGCTGTCTGTTTTCACCGTTAGGAACATACTGAGGAAATGGAAGAACACAGGCTAAGTTCAAGTTAAGGCTCAAAGTGGCAGACCAAGAAAACATTTGGATAGACTGTAGCAACCAATGGTAAGAACAGTCAGAGTCAACCCACAGGCCAGCACCAAAGACCTACAACATCATCTTGCTGCAGATGGAGTCACTGTGCATCGTTCAACCATTCGGCACACTTAATGCGAGAGTGATGCAGAGGAAGCCTTTTCTCCACCCACAGCACAAACAGAGCCGCTTGAGGTATGCTAAAGCACATTCGGACAAGCCAGCATCATTTTGGAATAAGGTGCTGAGGACTGATGAAAGCAAAGCATTCCAAGAAAAACACCTGCTACCTAGAGTAAAATATGGTGGTGGTTCCATCATGCTGTGGGGCTGTGTGGCCAGTACAGGGACTGGGAATCTTGTCAAAGTTGATGGACGCATGGATTGCACTCAGTATCAGCAGATTCTGGAGACCAATGTCTTGGAATCAGTGACAAAGCTGAAGCTGTGCTGGGGCTGGATCTTTCAACAAGACAACGACCCTAAACACTGCTCAAAATCCACTAAGAGACATTCATGCAGAGGAACAAGTACAACGTTCTGGAATGGCCATCTCAGTCCCCAGACCTGAATATAATTCAAAATCTGTGCTGTGAGTTAAAGAGAGCTGTCCATGCTCGGAAGCCAACAAACCTGAATGAACTAGAGATGTTTTGTAAAGAGGAATGGCCCAAAATACCTTCAAGCAGAATCCAGACTATCATTGGAACCTACAGGAAGTGTTTAGAAGCTGTAATTTCTGCAAAAGGAGGATCTACTAAATATTGATTTCATTTCTTTTTTGTGGTGCCCAAATTTATGCACCTGCCTAATGTTGTTTAAACAATTATTGCGCACTTTCTGTAAATCCAATTCACTTCATTTCACTTCTCAAATATCACTGTGTGTCTCTTATATGATATATTTAACTGACATTTTTTATCGTAACAAACAACGATTTATACAGAAAAATCATGACGATTAACAAGGTTGCCCAAACTTTCACATCCCACTATATATATATATATAAACACACACAGATACTGCTTACTTAGTAGTTGGAAACAGCCGTTATTTCCTACAATGCAATGGGGTTCACAGGCAGGAATCTATCAGAGCCATGGCCCTGACTTCACGCAGTGGAAGGAGGTTCACATCTATAGTAGCCGTACAGGCAACATCCCTGATGCACGATTGTAGAAAAAATAAAGGTGGGAAAGGTGGTATTGGCTACCCTCTTTCCTGGTATCCTGGGCTAAAGTGCCTCTTTAATATCTTACAATATTCTATCTAGGGTCAGTAATGGAGGATACAAACTAACCTACCAGTTTGATTTTGGTATTCAGTGTGGCTTGCTTTCTTAAAACAGAAAGTGTTTGCAATACTTCAGATTTTAAGGGGCACTATGGTGAAAAATTGTAAAATTTAAAATATGTGCAAACATATACAAATAATAAGTATGTTTCTTCCAGAGTAAAATGAGCCATGAATTACTTTTCTCCTCTGTTGCCATCACTTACAGTAGGTAGTAGAAATCTGACAAAAGCAATAGGTTTTGGACTAGTCTATCTCTTCATAGGGGATTCTCCTGGATATATTTATTTTCAAAAGCACTTGGTGAATGGCAGTTGCTCTTTCCAACTGCCAAAAAACTGTGCAGCGTGCAGAGAAGCTGGCCAGCATCTTTGTATAAATACTTTTCAGGGAATGTCTTTATAAAGAATAAAAGCCTTGCTGAGAATCCCTATGAAGAGATGGACCAGTCTAAAACCTGTCAGATTTATTCTACCTATTGTAAGTGACAGCAACCTAGGAGAAAGGTAATTAATGGCTCATTTTACTCTGGAAGAAACATACTTCTTATTTGTCTATGTTTGCACATATTTTAAGTTTTACAATTTTTCGCCATAGTGCCCCTTTAAGCATGTAACTGTGGTTACCCACAATGCACCACTACTGAATATATAGTACAAATCATATATTTATGCCCCTGAAGTCAGGCTTACACCCAGAACCACTGGTGTATAGCAAGCCTATAGCTTTAAAATGTACAGAGCCAAAATCGACCCACTTAGTATTCAGAGAAACCAAATAAACATGAGAGCATACAAACTCCTCACAGCCAATGTCCTGGCTGAAATATGAAACTAGGACTATAGTGCTGCAAGACAAGAGTGCAAGCTACTTAGACACCATACCAATGATAACACTGACGTCTATATTTACTTTAAGTATGTACAACAAAGCTGTCCCTGCCAGACTGATGCTATGATTTAATTTCTTTACAGGGTTAATTTAAAATATACTAAAGGGGAAAATCAGTGAAGAGTAGTAAATACCACTGGATATGATAATGCATGGAAGGAATGCATTTAGGGCTCTGAAGAATGTGGGGAATGAATTTGCTTTAAATAAATATAAGGAGTGTAATAAAACTGTAAAAAGAAAATCATACCACCAAAGCTGGAAGCTGGAAAACTGGGCACTAGATATAAGTCACAGCACAAAAAAGGTTTTCCAAATCTAAAAGCTGATGATATAGGTCTTCTTAAAGTTGGGGTAGGTTGCAAAAGACTATCTATCTGTAGGTCAAATCATAAGTAGGACATTCCAGAAATCCCAAAGTTGTATTTTGATGTTAAGCTTTTCACTGTCTCGTGTTACTGACCCTACCTTTTTAATGTTTATGCAACTCCCAAACAGAAAAACCTTGAACTATTAAACTATTCCTTATCTTTGCATTCAGAAATACAGCCATGCAGGTGTAATTAGTTATAAGGAAACTATGATACAAATGACGAAAAACTGTTATTCACAGCCTGTGATTCTTAACCCCTACAAGTGAAAAAAGGAATGTAGGCTTCTAAGTAGGGTTGGAACTGCTCATACATACATGTTTATTGTGAAATGTTACATGGTGTATCCTTTTTTTTTTTTTATATTACATTTAAAGTGCGGATAGTCCCCAACCAACAAAGGACTTCAATTTTAAATATTTCATATATACAAGCAAAGACTTCCTCCTGTACAAAATATACTGTATTGTTTATGATATTATATATTTTAATTGTTACGTTACAGCATTGTATAAACTGTTGTGACTACTTTAAAGCACATTAAACCACATTGAAAACAGCCAAAAACCATAATTTATACTTAAAGCGGATCCGAGATGAAAAAGTAACTATAACAAATAACTTGTGTATATATCTTATCTAAAGTTAAAATTACACTGCAAATCTAGCTACAAACAGCTTTAAAAGTTTATGATTATTTATTGCTGTGATACAATGAGGGCAGCCATGTTCTGTTTGTCACACTGTCACAGGCCTGAGGGCTGGAGATGCTATCAGCTTGCCTGTGTGTAAATTCAGTCCCCTCTCCTCCTCCCCTCTGCCTCTGAAATCAATGGCTAGTAATCTCCTTCTCCTCCTCCTGCCCAGACTAAGCTCCCATAAGCCCCTGCTACCTGGGACTGACTGCCAAGGCTTTCTGAAAAGCTGTGGGCAAGACTTGTTTAGTTTATAGGGCAGGAGTCAGGAACCTTTTTGTCAGAGAGAGCCATAAACGCCACATATTTTAAAATGTACTTCTGAGAGAGCCATACAATATGTTTCAAACTGGGACAGTAGGGCTCACGTCCCTGTTGCCATGGTGATGTGTATACAGTTGATCCGTTGAGCAGCAGAAATGTCAGATAAGTCTTTGGCTTCTCTTGGGTTTCAGCAACATCAGCAATTTCCCAGAGAGCCAGACAGGAGAAATACCGACTAACAGCTTGTTCAATTAGCCAGCTGACTTGAGAGTTGAATCACTTTGTAGGACGAGATCCCCACACTTTAATTGGCCCAATAGGCAACTTGTCACTTGAAAGGCAGCCTATTGGGCCAAAGTGCGGGGGTCTCGTCCTACAAAGTCACTGGACCTGACAGGGTCCAGAGTGGGACATTTGGAGCAGCCATTCGTTTTGGGGTAGCTTGAGTAAGTTAGTAGTGCATGCTACAGCAATAGCATGCCTACTTTGAAAATGTTACTTGCGCTTCCACACTAAGCTGCACTGCATGAGCAGTGTAGCTTAGTGAATCAACCCCTACTGATTTCTATGTGAGCCAGATGTAGCCATCAAAACATTTGGCTCCCGAGCCATAGGTTCCCTACCCCTGTTATAGGAAATTGGAGTATTAAAACAAAACAAAAAAAGTAGGAACACAATTATGCAATAAGTAAAAGTTTATCTCGGATCCACTTTAATGTCCAAATCCAGGGACTGCCTGTACTATAAATAGAAAACTTACCAACACAACATCATGGATTATATCAATGTGCATGAATAAATAGTATTGAGATTGGAATACTGCTGAGCTTATCTATTTAATCAATATATCTAATATTGTATACTAGTTTTTGGTTGCTTGTAGTTCTCATCACCCCCTTTTCCCTCTTTGATTATGTTTTTCTTAGCTTACAATACTTACTGTGTTTTTCTACTGTTCAAGTATCCTCTGTATCCTACATAGCATTTAAAGTAAACCTGAGCTGAGAATAAACAAGTGAGATAATTAATTGTATGTGTAGTACTAATAATAAATAGAAAATAAGTAACAAAGAACAGAGTCTCATTTTGTGCATTTTAACTTTAAGATCTGAATTTTAATTATGGATTCAATCAGCTTCAATCAAACAGAAGTAATGACCCTCTGAGCTTTTCATCTCAATTATCTTATCAGCAGTGTTTTCTCATTGGCCTCATAGAAGAGTTATGTTTCTATCAATGGAAATTTGATTTGTGTGATTGGACAAAGTGGGATTGACTTTAAACAGATTTTAATTTTCTTTTGTACATATTAAGCATTGCTTATTGAGCAGGATGTTATTTTTTGATCAAGGTGCTAATTTAACCAGAGTTCCTTAACCTATGGTATCTAAGCCTTTACACATATCTTCATTCATTCAATAATGATTAGAATTTTAATTTTGGTGTACATTGTGTATATATATTTTAAGTAAAAAATAAATTAAGTCTACAATAACACTTGCAATTTGCTTTTGAGGTGTCTAGATCATTGTGTTGTTTTTTTTTTACATTTCTAATAACTATGCTACATTGAACCTTATTTTACAGGGCATTCCTAGATATGTACAAGCACCTCCCATGGATATCACAAGTAACTCAACAAATCTGGACTGGATTTATTAATAGCTGTCTGATATTTAGTGGTTAGGTGTAAAGAACTTTCCTTCCGTTTGAGTCCATGGAGAGTCCACATCCTCCAGGGGCCGGCCCGAGCAGCCAGCTTCTGGGACAGGCCAACATGATGTTCTTAGGGCCATGCACGTGTGTCTGCATGTATGGCTCAGAGTGGCTATAGACATGGGCACGTGGCTGTCCCTTCTTCTTATTAAGTTAGAGTTAGGGTTAGGTACTGCAGGTACATTGATTGTAATATAATTCAGCAACCAATTAGATGCTGGGATTTGTGGTTCCATGATCTTCTCTGCTATTTAAGCCTGCTCTGTTCATTGTGTCATTACCCATGATAATTATAGCTACTGTTTATGGATTATTTGTATCCGACCTTCCTTTGCCTCTTGACCCTGTTATTTGGATTGCTGCCTGGACTGACCTTTGAAACTAAACATGACTTAATATTGCCTCATCCTTTGGTGCTGTATTATTGTTTGGTCCTGGACTGGCTAATGATTTGTGATTTTGTTACGTGCTATTCACCTGTTGCTGACCTGGACTGTTTGATATCCCTGCGCGCATCTGTCTAGTGTGGTTCTGGTGGTACTGTTACCTTCCCAGCCTCAGTCCTGATACCCTTGTGCACTTAAAAGACTGGGTGTAACCGAGTGATGGGATGACCTACTTGTCATCTCTCAGCTATGCAGGGACGTTCCAATTGCCAAATAGGTTGAAGACTGCGGAGGAGATTGGTTGAACCAGAACTGAAGGATGGTGAAAGATCCACTAGGCCTCAGATTAGGTGTGTGTATAACTAAGCATGATGCTGGCAGGAGTACATCATTTAAGCTCTGGAGCTATAAGAGAATCAACATGGGGATAAAAAACATTGTCAAGACTCCAGATGATGCAGGCTTCAATAAATAAGCAGATTCTCCAAGTAAGGGGAGAGAAACCATTCATGCCTAGTAAAAGAAAGTGCTTGCGTGGTTCGTGAACTCATGCACCTGCAGTGAAATGGTCTCATTCACGTTTTCTGGGCATACACAGGTCAGAGCTCACACATGGCCAGTGTGTATGCTCTTGTGCTTCCAGATGAATATTAAAAGCTACCAGAACAGGCAATGGGCGCATCCTTGCAGTGGCGTATCTAGGTAAGATAGCAGCCATGGCAAACAATGAAATTATGCCCCCCCCCCCCCTCCTCCTTATCAACAGATTCCTGCCTAACAATCCTAGTAGATATTCCCCTTCAAACAATCAAAACGCATGCATGCACACACACACACATTATTAGCCATAGCCTATAAGAAACATAAATTAGGTAGCCATTAAGTAGATAGTTGTGCCCCCCAATAATATTAAAGAGCTAGGAGTCTAGGAATACAGGAATACCCCCCACCCCGTATTATGTAGCCAGAGATACCCCTAGTATTAGGTATATATAGATAATGAGAGGTGCAAACCCCCCCCTCCCCCCCCCCCCCCCACACACACACACAGTGTAAGAACTGAGAAGTGTGTCCCCAGTATAGCTAGTGAGAGGTATCCTCCAGTATAGGCAGACAGAGGTGGCCCTCATGTGGGTAGCCAGAGGTTTCTTCCCAGTATAGGTAGCAAAAAGTGCCCTATATCCAGAAAAGTTAAAGAGAGATGTCTCTCTCCAGTACAGTCGTGCCAATAAAAGTTTTTTTTTTGAATAACAAATACATGGTTTTTCCCCCAGTATAGGTAGTTAGAGATATCTCCCTCCAGTTTATGCTGTGAGAGATATCTCTCCTGTATAGGCAGTGAAAGGTATTCCCTTGTTCCCTCCCCACTCTTTCCCAGTATAGTCAAATGTTTACTTTACCAGTACTTAGTCGTGAAATAGTGAGAAAGGGCAGTGGGGGAAAATAGTGCAAACAGCAGGACGCACATGGTGCACAGTATGAGTCACAATTCATTCAGTGACAAAGCTTTGTTTGTTCCATTACATCACCCTCTGCTACTCCATCTCCCAGTGTCAGCCCCCCTGTCACTAGTCCAAAGCCAACCAGCAGTCCAGCACATACTTACTACTGTATCTCTGTTGCGAATGGACAGAAGCATCTTCTCTCTTTGTTGCCCGGCCCAAATGATGCACCGCAGCTACAAACGTTTGTGAAGTGGATAGCAGGTACTGACTGGGGCTGAGGGTGCCAGAGCAGAACTACATGCACGCACACTCCACAGGTCAGGGAAGGGGGGCGAGGTACTTTCTCTGCCTGCACACTGCCACTACTTGTATTCCTACTAGTAATAATAATGCCTGGTGGCACCCCCAGTTGTTAAAAGAGAGACTCGTCCAGGGCAGAAGCCATATGTGCACCCCTGTAGATACGTGTCTGCACCCTGGAGGCAATGGGTAGCACTAAGTGCTTTACAAAACCTATCAGAAAACGTTATTTCAATTTAAACTTTTATTTTGCTTCAGGTAACCTTTAAAGGGATAAGCCATGTGGAAAAAAAGAGTTTCACGTACCTGGTGCTTCAACCAGCCTTCTGCAACTGTGACTGTCCTGTGCCCGTGACAGTCCTTTCCGATCCCCCGTTCTCCTGCTGCAGCTTAGTTTAGTTTTTTCACCAACTCAGAGTTGTCCCGTTCCTGAGCAGCCCTGACAACGTGTATTTTTGCTCATGGTGCCGTCCTGTGGCTGTTTAACTGCTGTTCCGGCGGAAGATGGCACCTTAACCACTTAAAAATCACAAATGAATCCCCCCCCACCCTTTCTACCCACCAACATTTATTTTATTATTTATTTATTTATTGTTTTTATAAAGCGCCAACATATTACGCAGCGCTGGACCTTAGACAGAGCTTTCACGGAAATTAACACTACTGCACCTTTTGAACTGGAACACCATGGCCAGCACTGTCAGATGTCAACAATTGGGATCCTCAGCTGCATCAGCCAATCACTGCAGGTTTCTTTCATGAAGAACTGAATCATCACTGCTGAGCCTTCACCTCCCTCTGCCCCCACCCTCCATGTTTCCTTAGGGATGACAGATGATTGCCATGTGTGACTGGTGGCGCCTTAGTATGGCATCCTCTGCTCTTGGCTTTCGGACATTATCCCCCCATCCTTCCGGAACCTATAAGAGCCAAAACCAATTCCGGGTACAACCCCCATTTGTACATAGCAAAATAAATGATTCTGATTATGATATTTACCTGGAAGTGAAGAGGGACGGCATGACTAAAAGTAAGTATCCACATGAGTGCACATGTGGCTCTTACTATGGTTAATTTCTGCCAGACCTCGTTCTTCAATACATTTTCTGTACTTTGCCTTAGTGCTTTCGGCTTCGTCTTTACTATTCAAATGTTCATGAGAGAAATGTGGATGTTTATTTTCATTCTTACTGTAAGCAAAGTGTAACCTTGCCAACATAATTAGAAGCATGAACAGCTCTCCAGCACTTGTTGGCATTTGAAACAGTAGATGTCAGTATGCAGCGTGTTGATATGTTGATATGAAATAATCCAGCTTTTAGTTCAGTCCCATGCTGCAGGCCAGTATAAACATTCTGGCAGATCACAGAAGTGGAAAAGGGTTTTTTTCCTACTCTCTGCAGTGTGTGTCTAACTATTCAAAGCTTTGATAAGCCTTCAGCACTTCAAGTAAACAAGAGGCTTGAAGTAGGAGCAAAACATGAAGCTAAATATCAATACTTTTTTATATGTGCTTGAGGTCTTTGGTTCTAGGCTTCCTTAGTGATTTTAAAGGGAACCTGAACTGTGGAGAATTGTTTAAAAGACAAACACATAATGTACTTGCAAATAAGTATTGCATACTTACATCCCCATCAGTTCCTCTCAGAAGCTCACCATTTTCTTCTAACAATGATAGTTCTGACAAGATTTTGTCCAGGTTTCCCTACGGCTTAAGAGAGTGATAACAGTGTGCTTACCCAAATGATCCAGGCGGTGGAGGAGGTAATCACCTACAGCTGCCACAGAATCCCAATGTCAAGCACACAAAGCAAATGCTCACCCCAAGACAGAAACCTGCCATTTAAATTGGTCCGCAGACAGCCTGTCAGCAGGACCGGATTTACCATAAGGCTTTGTAGGCACGTGCCTACAGGCACCTGATGATGGAAAGGTGGCTCCCTCCCCGAGCGCCTCCCTCCTTACTTGCCTATGCAGAGTCCTGAGCGGAGTGTATATGAGAGGTTACTAACCCTGCACTCGACATTCCACGGACAAGATCTCCCTTCAGTCAGGAGCACCTCTAGCTACTTAATATTGAGGGTACCTCTGGCTACCTATTACTTAGGGGCACCTCTAACTACTTAATACTGAGGGCACCTTTGGCTATTTAATACTAAGGGGGCACCTGTAGCCACCTATGATGTGTAAGGGAGAAGTGACAGCCAGCACACTTGTGGTTCAACGGGTGTTTGTAGGTTCATGGAGGGCGGAGTCTAGGGTGCCTGGATATATTTGCCTATAGGCTCCTGTGAGGTAAATCCGGGCCTGTCTGTCAGCCAATAAAAAGATGCAAATACTTGCACTTCTGTCTGCAATACCGAATCTAGCAATAGCTGAAAAAAATGGCCATAGACGCTTTTGCAGCACCTAGCATACAGGTCAGTGGTAAGGAAGGGGGATTTTGAAAGGTTTACCTGCAGGCAGTGCCCCCTGCTGGTCACATAATCAACAATTGTGTGCGACTGCGCTCTCTCTCCTGCCTATGGTTGTATTTTTCAGCTCTTGCTAGATTTGGTATTGCAGACACAGGTATTTGCTTTTTTTTATTGTCTGACAGGCTGTCTGCAGACCAGTTTAACCACTTGAGGACCGCCTTCAGCCGATGGGTGGCGGCAAAGGCTGGGCCTAAACGACCGCAATACGCCCATACGCACTTTTTTGTCACAAGTTAGCGGAAAATGACACTTTGTGAAAAAAAACTATTAAAATCAATTTCCGCTAACTTGTGACAAAAAATAAAATCTTCCATGAACTCACCATACTCCGAACGGAATACCTTGGAATGTCTTCTTTCCAAAATGGGGTCATTTGTGGGGTTCCTATACTGCCCTGGCATTTTAGGGGCCCTAAACCGTGAGGAGTAGTCTTGAACTCAAATGTCGCAAAATGACCTGTGAAATCCTAAAGGTACTCATTGGACTTTGAGCCCCTTAGCGCAGTTAGGGTGCAAAAAAGTGCCACACATGTGGTATCGTCGTACTCAGGAGAAGTAGTATAATGTGTTTTGGGGTGTATTTTTACACATACCCATGCTGAGTGGGAGAAATATTTCTGTAAATGGACAGTGTGTAAAAAAAATCAAAAAATTGTCATTTACAGAGATATTTCTCCCACCCAGCATAGGTATGTGTAAAAATACACCTCAAAACACATTATACTACTTCTCCTGAGTACGGCAATACCACATGTGTGGCACTTTTTTGCAGCCTAACTGCGCTAAGGGGCCCAAAGTTCAATGAGCACCTTTAGGCTTTACAGGGGTGCTTACAATTAGGCACCCCCCAAAATGCCAGGACAGTAAACACACCCCACAAATGACCCCATTTTGGAAAGTAGACACTTCAAGGTATTCAGAGAGGAGCATAGTGAGTCCGTGGCAGATTTCATTTTTTTTTGTCGCAAGTTAGAAGAAATGGAAACGTTTTTTTTGTGTCATTTTCCGCTAACTTGTGACAAAAAATAAAACCTTCTATGAACTCACCATGCCTCTCATTGAATACTTTGGGATGTCTTCTTTCCAAAATGGGATCATTTGGGGGGTATTTATACTATCCTGGAATTTTAGCACCTCATGAAACATGACAGGTGGTCAGAAAATGTGCATCACATTGGATAACATTGGAAGTATTGTCTCGCACTCACCAATGAATCAAACCCATATTCTTTAAGGGGAGTGCAACAGCTAAAAAGAGGGATGACGCCCTCTATGCAGTATTCAACAAGGAGGAAAGCTGGCACATCCAAAATCAATCTTTATTAGTTTCATGTAAAAATATGGCCATATTTTTACATGAAACGAATAAAGATTGATTTAGGATGTGCCAGCTTTCCTCCTTGTTGAATAGGTGGTCAGAAAAGTCAGAGATGCTTCAAAATGGGAAAATTCACTTTTGGCACCATAGTTTGTAAATGCTATAACTTTTACCCAAACCAATAAATATACACTGAATGGATTTTTTTTTATCAAAGACATGTAGCACAATAAATTTGGACAAAAATGTATTCAGAAATTTTACTTTATTTGAAAAATGTCAGCACAGAAAGTAAAAAAAAAATCATTTTTTTGACAAAATTCATGTCTTTTTTGATGAATATAATAAAAACTAAAACTCGCAGCAGCACTCAAATAGCACCAAAAGAAAGCTGTATTAGTGACAAGAAAAGGAGGTAAAATTAATTTAGGTGGTAGGTTGTATGACCGAGCAATAAACCGTGAAAGCTGCAGTGGTCTGAATGGAGAAAAAGGCTCTGGTCCTTAAGGGGCGAAAAGACTGTGGTCCTCAAGTGCTTAAATGGCATGTTGCTGTCTTGCACCAGGGCAATAATGGGTAACAATCGTATTACACGTTGGTGCTGTAACTCTCAGAGATTCATGCCTCTTTCATTTTTATAAATGTTAAGCAATCAACATTGTCCTAGGCGACTTCGCTTGTCTTTCCCTCCAGCTGCACTGAACATCCATTTAGATATTTGACATGCGGCAAGCCAAAGGCTCCACAACACAGGTCAAGCCTACACACCTAGAAGTCGAGAGGTTCATTGGTTCTCAGAGTGTCCATGGTAATCGTTAACCCTAAGCTAGTCAGATACCTGTTGGTTGAGGCATTCTCTGAAAGTGGATCCAGAAGCAACCTGTTGAGGCTTTGTAAAGAAGAAGGACCTCATATCAGGCGGGGTTACTGTTGGCACCTCTTTGGCTATTAATGGCTCTTCCTGAACCACCATCCTGAAAATAAGAATACAGCATGTGTCTCAGATTGGCATAAACGTTCTGCATTTTGTCTCCCTCTGTGATTGGGGTAGCATCTCCACCATTTTCTGTTTGTACCAAGGTTCTAATAAGGTAGCCAACCAGTAGAGGTCTGTGTCCTTCATGGTTTTGATACGGGGGTCCTTCTGCAGACATGTCAACATGAACTGCCCCATTCTAATGAGGTTTGAGGGAGAGCACCTCTTTATGCTCCTGCTCATCCATAGCCTGCTCAAGGACACATCGCATGGCACGCTGCAGAAAAAAAAATACAACATGATGTCATGGATGCTGTCTTCACTGCGACTGATCTGATTAGCAGGAGTGCTCGGATACCCCTTTTCAAAATCCGAATTGATCCGGATCCGGATACCCAGATATCCGGATCGGATATCCGAATCTGAACTTTCAGATATCCGCGTTCATTCCGCAGTCAGACAGCAGAGGAGAAGACACTAGTGCACACTAACTGTCACACTGGCACTGCTCACAGCACAGCAGTTCTGTAGAAAGCTAACACAGTAGTACTACTACTCTAACAACTACTAGCACTGACTACAGTACTACAGTACTAACGACACAATAACACAGTAATCCTATCCCCTAATCCCTAACCTAACCTATACCTAAGACTAATAGCTGGCCAGCAGGCAGCTTCTGGCCTGGTCTGTGCACAGCACACACACAGACACATAGCAGCTGCCTGCAGCACACACTCTGACTGTCACACAAATGACATCAAGCTCAATTAATGATTTAACAATAGTGTAGTGATAATAGTGAAGGGGTTAATCACTGAACAGCTTTAGGTTTATAACTGTGTACAGCCCTTGCTAGGCCACCAGCACTGGAGCATGTCTCTCAGTGAGCATTCAGCAAGCTAAGACGATATGTCTCATCATGGCAGCCCTCCTTATTAAACAGGGGGGCTGGCCAGTGTTCTTTTCTGTGATTGGTTGCTAGGGCTTCTGCTGGGAGCCCTCTGATTGGCTCCAGGACGTCATCTCCTTAGTTACAGTATTTCGGACCCGGATATCCGCAATATCCGCGGATACCCGCCACGTCATGTGGCCAAATATCCGCAGATAGCTATCCGGATTTATTTTTTTTTAAAGATTTTTATTTAATTTTCAAAACAGACAAATAAACATGTATAGCCAATACAGGTGTATGACAATACCAATGTACAAAATATCACATGGGAGCTAAGAACATAACAGCTGTCACATTATAGATAAAGGATTATGAATTACCACCAGCTCATGCACTATAGAGGACCTGACTGTAGTAAAACATGAAGACTTTGCATATTTGGGCCGCAAGCCAGCGCGGCTAATGAAAGTACAGCCAAGCTGTTTGATTTAACTTATATATGTAATAGGTAAACAGATAGGCGCAGGTGGGGGTGCGCCCCTTCCAGATATATTCCACGAACGTCAGCCCTGGGCCCAGTGGGAACATACACCAGGAGCTGCCGCGCTATATTAGAAACACATGGGAGGGGTAGCATTTCCCACACCTAATGCCTTTACTCAAAATAACTAAAGTTGCTAGTATTGTATAGGGTGATCCAAATAATCCCTTGGTTTACATAGGTAGCCTGTGGCCTATGTATCTTGAGTAAGAAGAAAGTAAAGATAAAGGGAGGAAAGGAAGGTAGATATTAGAAAAATTAGAAGAGAAGATATAGAAGAAGAGTAAGATGTGTCAGGGGACCACCCCAAGTGCGAGCCCTCACCCCCAGAACGCCAAGGGGATAGGGAGTCAAGGCAACAAGATTGTGTTGCAAGGCCAGAGGTTGGCTCCCAGCCCGCTCCATCCCGTTCCCAAGCTGCTCCACCCAGCCTCCAAGTATGTCAAGGCTAATTCCGGTCGTTCATAAGGGACCGGTAACGATCAGACTCCTTAAATTCAAACCAGCCAAACCAAGTTTTCCAGAATTGTTCATGTTTTCCATGAAGGGTGGCGGTAAGGTCTTCCATATAGCTTATCTGATCTATTTCTTTCAACCACTCCAACACTGTGGGTGGGTCAGAAGATTTCCATTTTCTGGCTATCAAAGCTCTAGCTGCGTTGATTAAGTGTCTTGTAAGGGTTTTTTTATATTTGCGGATAGACCAGGTGTTATGGTGCAACAAAAAGAAAGCTGGTGAGTCAGGTGGATGAAAGTCTGTCATTGCATGCATCAAGTCCCTTATGCCAGACCAGTACCCTGTGATCCTACTGCAGGACCAGAATATGTGGAGCATAGTCCCTGTTTCTTGTTCACATCTCCAACAGAGAGGTGAAGTCCCTGGGAACATGAGGTGTAATCTAGACGGAGTGAGGTACCACCTTGTGAAAATTTTATACCCAGACTCTTGAGATTTAGAGGAGATGGAAGATTTGTGAGCAGGCCCGTTTTTAGCGCCGTGCGGTCCGTGCCGCCGCCCGGGGCGCTGTTGGGAGGTGGGCGCTGAAATGGAGGGGGGAGCCGGAGCTGCTGGGAGGGCAGCCCGACCTCTCCCTCCCTCTCCTGGGCCGCCCTCCGTGCTCCCCCCTCAGATGCAGAGCGCAGCAGCAGCAGCAGCAGCAGCCAGGGAGGAAGCGCTGTATACAACATACCTCCCTGCGTTCCAAGCGCTGCTCTCTCGCCGCCGGTCTCTTCCTCTCTGTCTATACGATGATGCGCACGCTGGTTCCGGCTAACAGGAACCAGCGTGTGCATCATCGTATAGGCAGAGAGGAAGAGACCGGCGGCGAGAGAGCAGCGCTTGGAACGCAGGAAGGTATGTTGTATACAGCGCTTCCTCCCTGGCTGCTGCTGCTGCGCTCTACATCTGAGGGGGGAGCACGGAGGGCGGCCCAGGAGAGGGAGGGAGAGGTCGGGTTGCCCTCCCCGCGGCTCCGGCTCCCCCCTCCATTATGGGGGACAGCTACCTATCTAACCTACGCTGGGGGGCACCTACCTATCTATCCTATACTGGGGGGCACCTACCTAATCTAACCTACCCTGGGGGGCAGCTACCTATCTAACCTATACTGGGGGGCACCTGTCTAATCTAGCCTATACTGGAAGGGGGGGGGGGCAGCTACCTAATCTAACCTACGCTGGGGGGCACCTACCTATCTATCCTATACTGGGGGGCACCTACCTAATCTAACCTATAGTGGGGGGCAGCTACCTAATCTAACCTACGCTGGGGGGCACCTACCTATCTAACCTACACTGGGGGGCACCTACCTAATCTAACCTACACTGGGGGGCACCTACCTAATCTAACCTACACTGGGGGGCACCTACTTAATCTAACCTACGCTGGGGGGCAGCTACCTAATCTAACCTATACTGGGGGGCAGCTACCTAATCTAACCTACACTGGGGGGCACCTACCTAATCTAACCTACACTGGGGGGCACCTACTTAATCTAACCTACGCTGGGGGGCAGCTACCTAATCTAACCTATACTGGGGGGCAGCTACCTAATCTAACGTATGCTGGGGGGCAGCTACCTAATCTAACCTATACTGGGGGGCACCTACCTAATCTAACCTATACTGGGGGGCAGCTACCCATCTAACCTATACTGGGGGGAACCTACCTATCTAACCTATGCTGGGGGCAACTATTCTGGCTACCTATATTAGAGGCACCCACCTAGCTAACCTGTACTGGGGCACCTACCTAACTAACTTATACCGGGGGCGCCTGCCTATCTAACCTATACTGGGGGCAACTATACTGGCTACCTATACTGAAGGCACCTACCTGGCTAACCTATAGCGGGGGCAACTATACTGGCTCACCTATGCCTGGCTACCTATACTGGGATACCTATTCTTGGCTACCTATATTGGGGGGACCTATACTAAGTGCAACTAGACCTGGCTAACCTATACTGCGGGCACCCATACCTTGCTTGGGGTGGGGGCGCAATTTTTACACACTCGCCCTGGGTGCATTTTAGCCTAGAAACTGCACTGTTTGTGAGAGAAAGTTAGGATTTTTCCCCATTGTTTGTCAGAGATAACCATGCCCAGGTCCTGCTCCCATTTCTCCCTGAGAGGCGAAGTGGGTGCTTCAGGATTATTTAAAAGTGAATACATAAATGTTACCATGCCTCGCATTTGGCCTTCCCCTTGACAAGTTTGCTCAAAGACCGTCAAAGGTCTAGAGTATTTAGCTTTGGGACCCTGAGATAGAATGTAGTGTCTGAATTGGAGCCAGGACCAGTGATCCAGATTTGGGGAGCTAAGGTCTTGTTTAAGCTGTTGTAAGGAGGTCCCTTCTCCCTCTGTAAAAAAGTTCTGCGCTCGTAGATTGGGGCGAGTGCGCCAGAGGGGGTAACTAGCGGAAGGGAGGCCAGGGGGGAAACCCGGGTTATCAAGAATAGGGAGTAGAGGCGAGGGCCAGGGCGAAATAATAGAGTCCTGCCTGAATTTCGCCAGTGTTTTGAGAGTATGGGAAATCAGTGATGCTTCTGGGTTCCCCATCTTAAACGAAGGGGCAAACCAGGGGGTGTACAAGAGACGTCCGTTCATTATCTCGTTTTCCATGTCTACCCATCTTTTAAAGCTAGAGTGTCTGTGCCAGTCTATAATTCTGATCATGATAGCAGCTACATGATAAAGGCGTGGGTTTGGGACTGCCATACCCCCTAGGTCCTTAGGGGCTGTCTGTAGGGAGTATTTAAGTCTGGGTTTACGACCATTCCATATGAATTTAGAGAATGTTTGTGTGACTGCTTTGAAATAATGGGCAGGAATAAATATTGGGAGTGTCTGAAATAAATATAATAGGCGGGGCATGATTGTCATTTTAATAATATTGGATCTGCCGAACCAGCAGTATTGTGGTTTGTTCCATAGGAGGAGGTCTTGTTTAATGCGTTCGTGGGAGGGGATAAAGTTGGCTGAGAACAGATCTCCTGGGTTTGGGGTAATCTGAACGCCTAGGTATTTCAATGCTTTGGTGGGCCATTTAAAAGGGAAATTGGACTGCAGTGTCGACTTCAGATCTTTGGGTATTAAGACCCCCAGAGCTTCACTTTTATCGTAATTAATGGACATGTTAGATAGTAATCCGTATCGTTTGAACTCCGCTAATAGATTTGGTAGGGAGATATGTGGGTTAGTGAGATAAAATAGGAGGTCATCTGCGTAAGCAGCTACTTTATGTGTTGAGGATGGGAAAGAGACACCTTTAATATCAGGATTATTGCGGATCATGCAGAGGAATGGTTCCAATGAAAGGGCGAAAATCATAGGGGATAGCGGGCAACCCTGTCTAGTTCCGTTATAGATAGTGAACGTCTCTGACAGCACCCCATTTGCTTTCACTCTAGCATATGGGCAAGAGTAGAGGGCCAACACCCTCTTAAGCATTTTAGTCCCGAGACCCAGATGACCCAGCGTAGATTCAATGAAGTCCCAATCCACCCTATCAAACGCTTTCTCAGCGTCCGTGGATAGTAGCAGTGTTGGGGTGGATCGGGACCTTACCCAGTGAAGGATGTCTATGGTACGGATGGTGTTATCCCTCGCCTCCCTCCCCGGTATAAATCCCACCTGATCGGGGTGGACTATTCCGTTTAAAAGCGGGGCCAGGCGGTTGGCTAACATTTTCGCATAAAGCTTGAGGTCCACATTTAGCAGCGATATTGGTCTATAGCTTTGACATTGGGAGGGGTCTTTGCCTGGCTTTGGTATGACGGAGATGTGTGATTCCAACATCTGGGCTGGAAACCAACCCTGATCTGCAGGGAGTTCAGTGATAGCATTAAATGCTTTTAGCATGAATGGCATCAGGAGGGGTTGAAATTTTTTATAATATTCAGGCGTGTAGCCGTCTGGGCCGGGGGCCTTGCCTGATGGTATCTGAGACATTGCAATATGTAGTTCATCTTCAGTAAAAGGCTCCTCTAGTTCTTTAGACTGGGTTTCAGATAAAGATGGCATACCCGACTGACGTATGTAGTCCATCATTTTGTCTTTAATTACTGCAGGGGAGGGTTTATCTATGTGTGGGGAGAGATTGTATAGATTAGAGTAATATTCTCGGAAAGCTCCAGAGATTTCTTCATATTTGTGTAAAATTTTAGATTGTTTATTTTTAATTCCCGCTATATAATTGGAAGTCTGTTGGGCCTTGAGGGATCTAGCTAGAATTGAGCTACATTTGTTTCCAAATTCGTAAAAGGTACGACGGCATCTTTCTGCCGCGTATTTAGCTTTATGAAACAATAGACGTTTGAGGGAGTCCCTATGTTTAGTGAGGTCAGATAAGATCTCAGGGGCGCATGACTGTTTATGTTGTATCTCTAGCTTTTTTATAGCGGCAAGGGTGTCTTGTATTTCTTTCTCCCTCTGCCGTTTTCTCCTGGCTCCCTCCCTAATTAACAGGCCACGAGCAAAGCATTTGTGGGTTTCCCATAGTATGAGTGGGGACACGTCTTCTCTATCATTAATCTGAAAAAATTCCTCCATATCTCTTTTAAATTTTTGGTAGAACGTTTTATCTTGGAGCAGAGAGCTATTAAGACGCCACGAGGCATTGCCCCTTCCACATTCCCCCAGAGCCAGGTCCACCGACACCGGGGCATGATCTGATAAAGATATGTTACCAATTGTGGAGGAGGTCGCGATGGAGAGCAGATTATGGGAAATAAAAATATAGTCGATTCTAGAGTAGGAGGAATGTGGAAAAGAGAAAAATGTATAGTCTTTCTGGGAGGGGTTGTGTAGTCTCCAAACATCTAACAGTTGCATATCGTGAAGAAGGGACTTGCACTTGCGGAGGAGCTTTCGAGAGGTCGGGGGTTTTTGAGAGGAGGAATCCAATATGGGGTCTAAAGCTATGTTGAGATCCCCGCCAATAATAATACTACCCTCAGCAAACGTGTTAAGTTTAGATAGAAAGGCTTGGAAAAATGTGACCTGCTGTGTATTAGGGGCGTAAAAAGAGCCAACTGTGATTTTCTGATTATAGACCAGGCCTTTAATTATATTGAAGCGTCCCAGTGGGTCACTATATTCTGCCTGTAGGGAGAAGGGGGTATCTCTGGATACCAGTATGGCTGTTCCTTTTGTTTTGGATTCCTGGGGGGAGCTATAATAAGCCTGTTTATAATACTTATTAAATAACTTGGGAGGCTTGGGGCCTTTGAAATGAGTTTCTTGCAAAAGGATAAAATTGGCTCTATCTTTGTGGCACATATTTAGAATAGAGGCCCTCTTTTCTGGTACATTTAGTCCCCTGGCGTTAAGGGTAAGCAATCTAAGTGACTGCTGGAATGCGAGCCAGCGTAGGATGGACCCCCCGACACACCGTAGAGAAAAGAGCAGGAAAGAGAGACAAATAAGGAATGAGAGATAGACAGGAATACAGAAAGATTAGACATAGAGTCAGACGTGTAAGGAACCACGTCAAAATCAGAGGTAATGTACAGACAGTACAAGATTTACCTGTGCGCCACATGGTGGCGTCAAGAACAGAGTGCATAAACACTTCAAGTGGGAAACTCTGGGTTTCCACTTAAAATGGCGCTAGCTGCGGGGTAATGAAATCCACACCTAAGAGGGGCGAGTATTTCAGAGCCCCCGGAGCACCCGCATGCATGTTAACATAAGCAATAGTAGCGAATAAAACTGTAACAGTCAAAAAGAACCTGATCGAGTTCACTTGGTAACAAGAAGAGTGATGTTTAGCTACTCAACGGCAATGACGTGCAGAGCCGCCTCCCCAGCCACCCCCCCCCCCATTATTAGTTAGGGTATTTGTAGCGTTGATATTCAGTACTGGCATAATAACCCATTAACCCGATCAAGTCCCGTCCCCCTCGCCCTCCCCCCGGGGCTAGGTGCCGTGTGCCACGCCCCCCAAGCCAGCGGCCCCCCCAGGGCGCAAAAATTTACACCCAGAGGGAACCTGCCGGGAGGGGGGCGCGGCGGCCTGTCATTGCGGCCGGGGGGGGGGGGGCTCGGGGGAGCGCAAAGGACATCCCTCAGCACCCCACCACGCCCCCAGGGCCAGCTAATGATGCGTTACGCAGGGGGTATCCTTCTAAATAAGTTATGATTGTTAGAGCAGGTGAGGGGAGAGGCCCCCGGTGAGGCCCCCAGCGACACAGAGCCACCGCACCAAGTCCCATCCAGGTGGATCATGCCCTAGGATATATCCACTTTCTTAGTGAGAGTAGAAGAGGTCAGGAGATTATTGGAGACTGTGGCGGGCGTCCCCGCGTCCCCGCAGACCCCACCCAGCGCCCCATCCATGCCCCCCGCCCGCACCCCCCACACCCCCCCCCCCTCCATGCATAGTATTACAGCAAACTCCGCGGGGTGGACGGCCGAGCCGACCCCCCCCCCGGCCCACCGCACGCGAGAGCAAATACCAACGCGTCCAGTGGAAAGAGCGGAGGGAGGACCCCAGCCCCCCCCCCAACCCCAACAAAAACACACGGCCCCCCAGCATCACATATCCAGCACAGCCCATGTCTGAAGTCATATCAGTTGGGGAACACAAGGGCCTGCCGTGTGTAGCACACATGAGTTAAAATACATCACAATCGACTTTGGGTGTTATCACGGTCATCCTGTGGGCGAGGCGGGGAAATTTAAACGAACAGGCTTCTGGCAATAAGCGGGAGCGGGATACTGGGCATATACGGGAGCGGGGCCCTGTCCAAGGGTGTCTACGGAGTGGGCATTTTGACTTGGCGGGGTAGCTGCTGTTTAAGTACAATGGCAAAGATCCAGAGAGTCAGTTCAGAGTTGCCTGATTTGAAGTGTCCCTGCCATTGGCGGGCCGATATAGACCTGGCGCAGCGAACAGCCAGTGTAGAGGGGATATGGGAATAGCGGGGCACATCTGAGTAGGCCGAGATGGCCACGTTCAATGGGGGGACACCCACGCGGGATCCGCCTCAGGCTAAGGGGGTAGAGCGGGGAATGGCGGGGCAGACGGGCAGACGGTCCGCATAGGAAGCGGCCCGGGGCACCACCGTTCAGTATTACTCACTTGGTTTTAGCGACGGGGCCCCCGTTTTTTCTGCGGGCGAATTAGGTCCATAGAGTCTGGGTCCCATTCGGGTAGCGCCACAGAAGACATGGAGAAGGCCTTGTACAGGTCCGGAAGCTCTGAAGGGTGACGGAGGATAAAGGTTTTGGTGCCGTGCTTCATGACCAGTTGAAAGGGGAATCCCCAATAGTAAGTTGCTCCGAGGTTCTGTAGGGCTTGTATCAGAGGCTTCAGGGCCCGGCGCTGATTTAGCGTGGAGGGGGCCAGGTCCTGGAACAGATTGATCGGCGCGCCCTGCCAGGTAATAGAATCTGCGTCACGTGCGGCCTTCATGATGCTATCCTTTTCTGTGTAGTTGTGGAGCCTGCAAATGATGTCCCTTGGCTGTTCATGTTCCTCAGGTAACGCTCTCAGGGCCCTGTGCGCCCTGTCGAACTTCAGCCTTTGCTCTGTAGCGTAGCGGTAATATCCTCCATTGGAACTGATTCCGGGATGCCGCGTACTCTAATATTATTACGGCGGTCTCTGTTCTGTACGTCCTCCATTTGTGAGCGCATGGTGCGATTGTATAGAAGTTGCTTCTCCTTCGCTTCTTTTAACTGCGCCACCTCAGCCTGCAATGTCGCAAGACCGCTCTCCACTGTGGTCACTCTATCGGATAGGCCTGTGATATCCGTGTGGATGGCAGCAATCTCCGCCTTCGTGGATGTGACTATCCGCTCCGTTTGCTCATCGAGGTCCTGCTTAGTGGGGAGCCCTCGGAGGTATTTCCATATGTCCTCGAGATTGCATAGGGCCGCCGGGCCGGCTTTAAAGGAGGTGGATGTCTGCGTTGCGGGTGGCGTGGTGTCCGCCATATTGGAAGTCTCCGTAGCCGGGGCTAAGGCCTGAAAGTAGCGGGTTACCGGTCTCTGAGCTGGAGTTGGAGGGCACCGTTCGGTAGCTGACGCTTTTTTGTCACCCTTCATACCACTTTAGGCAAGAAAAATCAGGTTTCTTTGCAGAATTCGCTGTCTGTAAGCATGCGGGGCCGGGAGCTCAGCTCACACACGTCCTCACTCCTCCATGGTTGGCTCCGCCCCCCGCTATCCGGATTTTTAAAAAAATCTGGAATCTGAATCCGATTCGGATAGCGTAAAAAAGTTCGGATCCGGATATCCGGAATCGGGATGAGCATCCCTGCTGATTAGTGGTCTCCTTGAAAAGACACATCAGTCTACAGAAATTTCATATGAGGACCCATCACCTCGAATAAAAATACTGTCCTACTAACAAGTGCACAGAAGTACTAATTCACTGCACGTTGCTGCTGGTACAGATGATCCAACATAAGCAACAATGAATTCCATCTGGTGGGGCTGTCACAAATGAGGTGTCTAACAGGCATTTTGTATTGCTGCAGAATCTCAGAAAGGTGAGCCACAGCCGCGTAGGATTGTCAAAAGTGGGCAGCAACTTTCCAGGCCTGCTTCAGGTTGTCCTTGAATCCAGGGTACTTGAAACGTTGCACAATGAGATTTAGTACATGTGCCATGCAAGACATGTGAGTCATTTTGCCATTTTCAGTGTAGACAACAGACTGGTACTGTTGTCACCCACAACTCTCTGAAAACACTGAGGCTGTGTGGGGTCAGCCACTCATTGGCCTGTGTCTGCAGAGCACTCAGAAGTGCAGGTCTGATGGGACTTTTGCCTCCAGGCACAAATATTCACAATCCGCAGCACAGCATGACACTGTCCTACCTGCATAGTAGTACACTGGGGAGCTTGGGGGGCACAGAGGAAAAGGAGGACTCAGCCAAGAGATAGACAGCAGAGGAAGGAGGAGGAGGAGAAAAAGAGGCTGACCTGCACGTAGCCGTGGTAGCACCACCAACTCTACTTTACGACCTTGCAGTCCTTCTTTCCCCACAATCACCACCATGTTTACCCAGTGGGCTGTGAAGGTTATGTACCTTCCTTGGCCGTGTTCTGAAGACCAGGTGTCCGTGGTCAGATAGACCTTAGCCCCAACACTGTGTGCCAGAGATTTGTTCACTGCCGCCACACATGCTGGTACAGGTCCGGGAATACCCATCTGCAAAAAGTATCTTATTCCAGGTACCTTACACCTAGATGCTGCAATGCAGACACATTTTGAAGGCCTCAGATTCAACCAGCTGGTATTGCAAAAGCTGGTGGGCTAGTAGTTCTGACAAGCAAGTTGTCAGACATTGGGCAAGGGGTTACCTGGCAACATCATTTTTTCCCCTCAAGCATCTGAGTAATAAAACACTGACTCTGTGGCAATGACCATGAAGCGGGCAGGCTGGAAGGCCGAGTGGAGGATAGATGAGAACTAGGCAGAGGAGGAGTGGAGGAGGAGGAAAGAGGAACACAAGGAGACTGGGTTGTGCTTTGATAGCTTCTTTATTTAAGGGCCTCCTGCCACAGGCCTTTTAAACTGTCAGCAGCACATACAGAAGTATTTCCATACTAATGAGCTTTGTTGAGCGGTCTAGTACTGCTAGAAGTAACCAAGAGTGGTGTCTTGCTGACCCTAGGTGACAGCAGACTCTCCCTGTATTTTTTTCTTCTTCTTCCCTGTCAAATCCATATAAAATAATATAATTCTTGGCATAAAGTACTGCCCAAAGAAAGCCTAGTTTTTCCCGGAAAAAAATAATGTATAGATCATTTCAGTGTGATTATTAGTGATAAAGTTATTACCGAATGAATGGGAAGAGCTTTTGAAGGGGAAAAAACCTGTGGTAGAGAAGTGGTTAAAATTTCAAAGGAAAAAAATTAAATGACGGTAAATGACAGTTAGTTAATGAAGAAAAACCCACCGACTGTAGCGGGTAATAGCAAAGCCCCCTTACATGCTAAAAACAACAATTTTGCTGGATATGTTAAAAAGAACAGTGGGAAAAAATAATATTTTCCTATTTTTTTAAACTTTCTTTTTTTTATGTTTAGAGGGTGGGAAATGTAAAAAGAAAAATGATGTGGGGTCCCCCTACCAAGCATATTTAACCCCTTGTCCCCCATGCAGGCTGGGATAGCCAAAATGTGGAGCCCTGGCCAACTGGGGCTTTGCACCCTGAGCTGTACCATGGTATGGGGGACCAAGCCTTCCCCTTCCCAATCGATGGACAAGGGGCTCATCCCCACCTCCGGTGCCCCAAGAGGAGGTGGGGGTGACGACTCCCTGGGGGGTTTTCATGGTGGCATCTGGGAGACCCCTTTAAGAAGGGGAGCACAGATGACCAGCCGCCTCCCAGGAGAAATGAGTATAGGAGAACTAAGTACCCCTTACCCATTTCCACAAAGGGTTACATGAAATAAAAACACAACAACGAGAAAAGTATTTTAATGTTCTTAATTATTCTTTGTGGAAATGGGTCTCCCGGGAGGGGGGCAGGCATGTTAAAGAGGACTCCCAGATGCCACCAGGAACCCCTCCCCAGGTAGTCATCGCCCCATGGATTGGACAAGGGGGGAGGGGAAGGCTTGGCCGACCCTCTCCCCCTGAGCCCCCCCATACCATGGACCATGTGGGCTGGTATAGCTCAGGATGCGAAGCCCCAGTCAGCCAGGGCTCCGCATTCTGGCTATCCCAACCTGCATGGGGACAAGGGGTTAAATGTCTTTGGGAGGGGGACCCCACTTTGTTTTTGTTTTTTTAATTTCCCACCAACTTTTGTTTTATGTTCAGAGGGTGAGAAATTTTAAAAAAAAACACATGACCACTCCAAGTATCAAGCATAGAATTGATGAGTGTACCAACAACATCTTTCCGTGCTGTGATGTCTTCACACAAGTCCAAGCAACCAGTCTCAGGGCCCGTTTCCACTAGAGCGAATCTGCATGCGTTTCCTGCATGCAGATTCGCATAGACAATACAAGTGGATGGGCCTGTTTCCACTTGTCAGGATTTCTGAGCGTTTTTCTGTGCAGAAAAAATTTGCACGGTACACCCGCAGAATTCGCATACCTCATACCGATATGCGAATTGCATACAATGTATTCAATAGGAAATTTGCATGCGTTTTCGTATGCGAATTTTACTGCAAATTTGCGAGCGTTTTCGCATAAAAGCACACAGGCACTGACATGGTTACATTGACATACTTACTAACATATGCGAAAACGCCCGTGAATTTGTGGTAAAATTCTCATACGCGTGCAATTTCGTTTTGCGTTTTCCGCGACTAACTCGCACCGCACAAGTGGAAACGGGCCCTCACAGTAAGGGCTCATTTCCATCATGTGCAGATTAAAAACCAAAAATGTCTGTCTTTTTCAAGCATATATTATGCATTTCCATGGGACCACCAGATGCAGGCACTCGAGCAATGCCACCTGCCCCTCCACTATGCAAATGAGTTAATTGGGCAATACATATTCTCATGCTATCTTCAATGCATATAGTCCATGGGCACTGAGACAAAGTTTGAGGGAGGAGAAAGACAAGAAAGTTAATAATAAATACATCAAGTACCACCTGGCTGGGTCCCCTCTGTTCCACGGTCCTGTAGCAGCTGCTATGGCTATTGCTATGCACCTCTAAATGTTAATGTTACTTAACGTAACAGATATGTAATGCAAGCAAAACTTTACCGTGCATTTGTTGGTATGTGCCAGTAAGTGAAATATTTGTTTTTGGGCTGAATCGTGGTTGCCCTGGATTTTAATGAATCTCCAGACCCCCACCTAGATAATTCTAAGGGTGAGTCCAACTTCACTGGTATAAAAAAAAAAAAGTGTTGTAAACCTAAACCGGGTACAATTATTTAAAATAAACACATGATGTACCTGTAAATTAATATTCCATTCTTACCTCGCTGTCAGTTCCTCTCAGAAACTCATAATTTTCTTCTAACAGTAATTCCTTTCAGTTCTGACACTATCTTGTCAGACTTGTCTCTCAAGAAGTATAAAGCCATAGAGCCCATTTTCACTATACCAGTTGCTGTCAGTTATAACTGACAGCACAACTGATGTGCAAGGTAATGTCCATGTTTCCCTGTGCTTCAAGCAATATTACTGGTTAACAAAGAATTCCATTGATCACAGTGGACAAACAGGATACGGGAGAGGAGAAAGAGATTGATAAGCAGACTACATGAAAGGTAAGTATGACCTGTGTATGTTTATTTTGAAATCACAACTAGGTCCACTATTTTTGCAATGCTCTTTCCTAGGTCTAAGACCTCATATAAATATGTTTATTTTGACTTATTTTTCAGTTTAGATTTGCTTTCTGGACATAAATGCATAAAACCAGCAAGTACAGTATGTAAGAAACCAGTATGTAAGAAATGCAAGAATAACATGTACATACTAACAAGATAATTAATTACCTATAAAGTAATTATGCCAATGTCCACATTCATACCTCTAGGGATTAGGGTGTGAAATGATTGATTATATCCATTTTGTTTCACGCCTAAACATATCCCTGAGTATATTAGAATTTCTCCAGAGCACGTATTCTGCAGTAGGTTAGAGTGAAATCCCAATCTGACAAACAGCTTAATGTAACTAAATGTTATTGAAAATTATCTTTTTTATTTCAGTTTGCATGATATCTTAAAAGACTGGACAGATCAAATATTAATTTTTCCAAGTTAAACATAAGTACCTTTTAGTAATCCCCATAACGTTCTGAAAGCCCAGTAGTACACCCAGAGGCGTAGCTAGGATTTTCAGCGCCCGGGGACAAAGACTATTAATGCGCCCCCCCAAAGTCCGCGCCAAAAAGGGGCGTGGTCACATAATAAATGTGGGCGTGGTTATGGGTGGAGTCAAATGTATATGGAGGTTAGCAGGCTCACGCTCACCCACCCTCCCTCAGTATGTACCTTCCAGCATGTTCCAAGACAAATTCAGCAATCATGAGCCCCCCCCATCAAGACAAATTCAGCAATCATGAGGCCCCCAACATAACCAACTCAGCAATCATGAGGCCCCCAACAAGAAAAATTTAGCAATCATGAGGCCCCCAACAAGACAAATTCAGCAATCATGAGGCCCCCAACAAATCATGAGGCCCCCAACAAGACAAATTCAGTAACCATGAGGCCCCCAAAAAGACAAATTCAGCAGTCATGAGTCACATAAATAGACAGCATTTCACATAAATAGGTAGAATGCCCCCTTAATATGGTAGACACCTCTCACCTGGCAGCAGTTCTCCAAAATACACTCAATCTGACGTGGTTCCCCAAAAATAGGTAGCCCCAGGTCTATAGTTGTCCCCAGAATAGGTGGCCAGCAGTATAGATGTCCCCAGAATAGGTGGCCAGCGATATAGATGTCCCCAGAACAGGTAGCCAGGGGTAGAGATGTCCACAGAACAGGTAGCCAGGGGTATATGTGCCCAGTATATGTAGGCAGGGGTATGTGTGCCCAGTATATGTAGCCAGAGGTATATGTGCCCAGTATATGTAGCCAGTGGTATATATGCCCAGTATATGTAGCCAGGAGAATAATATGTGCCCAGTATATATAGTCAGGCGTATATGTGCCCAGTATACGTAGCCAGGGGTATATATGCCCAGTATATGTAGCCAGGGGTATATATGCCCAGTATATGTAGCCAGGGGGTATATATGCCCAGTCCACGTAGCCAGGGGGTATATATGCCCAGTATATGTAGCCAGGGGTATATATGCCCAATATATGTAGGCAGGGGGTATATATGCCCAGTATATATAGGCAGGGGTATATATGCCCAGTATATGTAGCCAGGGGTATATATGCCAAGTATATGTAGCCAGGGGTATATATGCCAAGTATATGTAGCCAGGGGGTATATATGCCCAGTATATGTAGCCAGGGGTATATATGCCCAGTATATGTAGCCAGGGGTATATATGCCCAGTATATGTAGCCAGGGGGTATATATGCCCAGTCCACGTAGCCAGGGGGTATATATGCCCAGTATATGTAGCCAGGGGTATATATGCCCAGTATATGTAGGCAGGGGTATATATGCCCAGTATATGTAGGCAGGGGTATATGTGCCCAGAGTAGGTAGCCAGGGGTATATGTGCCCAGAGTAGGTAGCCAGGGGTATATGTGCCCAGAGTAGGTAGCCAGGGGTATATGTGCCCAGAGTAGGTAGCCAGGGGTATAGGTGCCCAGAGTAGGTAGCCAGGGGTATAGGTGCCCAGGGTAGGTAGCCAGGGGTATATGCCCAGTATATGTAGTTAGGGGTATATGTGCCCAATATATGTAGGCAGGGGTATATGTGCCCAGAGTAGGTAGCCAGGGGTATATGTGCCCAGAGCAGGTAGCCAGGGGTATATGCCCAGTATATGTAGTTAGGGGTATATGTGCCCATTATATGTAGGCAGGGGTATATGTGCCCAGAGTAGGTAGCCAGGGTTATATGTGGCCAGAGTAGGTAGCCAGGGGTATATGCCCAGTATATGTAGTTACGGGTATATGTGCCCAATATATGTAGGCAGGGGTATATGTGCCCAGAGTAGGTAGCCAGGGGTATATGTGCCCAGAGTAGGTAGCCAGGGGTATATGCCCAGTATATGTAGTTACGGGTATATGTGCCCAATATATGTAGGCAGGGGTATATGTGCCCAGAGTAGGTAGCCAGGGGTATATGTGCCCAGAGTAGGTAGCCAGGGGTATATGTGCCCAGAGTAGGTAGCCAGGGGTATATGTGCCCAGAGTAGGTAGCCAGTAGCCAGGGGTAAGGTATATGTGCCCAGAGTAGGTAGCCAGGGGTATATGTGCCCAGAGTAGGTAGCCAGAGGTATAGGTGCCCAGAGTAGGTAGCCAGGTCAGCCAGGTGTCCCCCTCCCCAGCAGGAGGGGAGCAGCGCAGAGAAGAGCTGCTCTCTCTCCCTCGCTGTCCCCTCCAATGTCTGTCCGGTGGCTGGCAGCGGCGGGCGGAACTTACCTCCGTCTCGTCGCAGCGCCGGATGGATCTGCCGCTACTCTGGTCTGGTCCAGACCAGAGCAGCGGCTGCGCACCCGAACTTCCGGCCGGCGCTGGAGCGAGACGGAGGTGAGTTCCGCCCGCCGCTGCCAGCCACCGGACAGACATTGGAGGGGACAGCGAGGGAGAGAGAGAGCACCTAAGGTGAGGGAAGGAGGGGGGAGATGGCCCCCCTTCCCCACCGTCCGCACAGCTCTCTCTCTCTCTCTTCTCTGCGCTGCTCCCCTCACCCCCCGCAAGAAAAAAAAATAAAACTGAAGCTCAGCTGGGCGCCCTTGGGGACCCGGCGCCCCGGGGCACTTGTCCTACCCCGACCCCCCCTAGCTCCGCGCCTGAGTACACCACACTGTAATTTTCCTTTTTCTGCATGTGTACCACCAGTGTAAGCTACTGCAATCTAGCCACCCACTGTGGGAAAGCTGCTATACCACAATCTCAGCACCACCCTCTTCGGTAAAACTTCTAACTTGCCACCACCTGTCTAATTTGGGAATGCCGTTTTGTTAAAACTGGAGTCTCGCTGCCAGGGCCGTGCAGAGGGTCCTTAAGTGGATGGTGCTCAAATTTCAAAAGCCCCCCCCCCCTCTTCCACACGCACACATACATACAGTCACAAAAGCGCTTGCCCCATTCAATGGTATGGAGTCAGTCGGACCTGTCACCGGTGGCCGCACAGTCCCCCCTCCTCGTTTCTGGCTATGGGGTATTGGTTGTCATGTGGGTGCTGAATGGAGATGCTGGGTGCCATGTAGGTTCTGGGTGTGGGTACTGGGTGTCATGTTGGTTTCGGCTATGGGTAGGTATCGAGTGTCATGCGGGGTTTGATTGCAAGTACTTAGTGCCATGTGAGATGTGGGTGCTTGTACTGGGTATCATGTGGGTGCTGGGTGCAGGTACTGGGTGTGACATGGGTGCGAATACTTGGTGCCATGGCTGTACTGGGTGCTGGCTATGGGTGAGCTTTGGGTGTCACGTGGGTTTTGAATGCAGATACTTTGGGCACAGTATCTGGTTAAGTGGGTGCTTGGTGCAGGTAGTGGGGGCCATGTGAAAGCTGTGTGAAGGTGTGAGTACTAGGTGCAATGTCAGGCATTTCAAACTGAAATCTATTGGAATTCTATCCTGGTAAAAAATGTTCTAAAAACGCATCAGATAGATCATCAGATGCATTTCTTATCTGTCTGCTGCCAATCTGACGAGTGTATGGGCACCTTTAGTCGTGGAGAGGGCTGTTATCTGACTTTTATTATCTCAACTGTAAGTGAACTGTTCACTTTTTCTCTGCTAGAGGAGTGGTCATTACTTCACAGACTGCTCTGAAAGACTCATTTTGAATGCTGAGTGTTGTGTAATCTGCACATATTATAGAATGATGCAATGTTAGAAAAAACACTATATACCTGAAAATAAAAGTATGAGAATATTTTCTTTGCTGCTAATCTTCTAGTAATTATTCATAGTACACAACCAATTCACTATATCATATTTTTTTTTCGCTTCAGTGTCTTTTTAACGTAACAGATATGCAAGCAAAACTTTACCGTGCATTTGTTGGTATGTGCCAATAAGTGAAATATTTGGTTTTGGGCTGAATCGTGGTTGCCCTGGATTTGAATGAATCTCCAGACGCCCACCTAGATAATTCTAAGGGTTAGTCCAACTTCCCTAGTAAAAAAAAAAACTGTTGTAAATTAAAAAAGTGCATACTGGCATGGATGGCAAAATGTTTACATTAAGGGAAAATCTGTGACTCAGACAGAAGGGATTATTCCTTCTTCTCCTAGTTCACCACTCATACTCAAGTACTGACCCTGTATTTGTCCCTCAGGATCAGTTCCAGAGGATCAGTTCCAGAGGAGACAAGCATAGGAAATACTACTTTTTTAGATCAAGCACCAGTATATTTGACAATTGTATGGAATAGTATAAGAAAAAGAGAGAACACCAAGAGCCCAATATAGTGTAGTATGTACTGGTAATGTATAATTGGAAGAGTAGTATTATTAATTTAATACTCACAAACCAGGGTTACCAATTAGGCAACCACTGTCAAAGCAGGTGGGGAGATTGTCCTGACCCCAGTCAGGAATAAAAAGTCGCTCTCTGTAGTAGAAGAAGGAAGGGCCCAACCCTCCACCAAGGGTGGACTTGATGTAGATAATAGGATAACAGAGGCGCCAACAGGATAAAAAACTCTAAAAGAACTTAAAAACCCATCTTGTTAATAGAGGAGGTAGTGGTGGACTTACCTCCTCCAAACAGAACATACGACTGTGGATTTTCAGTCAAAACAATTTTATTGGATATTCCAAATAAAGTGCAACACGTTTCGTGGGGTACAGACCCGCTTCATCAGGCAATAACGCAGATGCTGTTTACTCCTATCTGTTATAGCCTGATGAATCGGTTCTGCACTTTATTTGGAGTATCCAATAAAATTGTTTTGACTGAACATTCATAGTCGTATGTTCTGCTTGGAGGAGGTAAGTCCACCACTACCTCCTCTATTACCAAGATGGGTTTCTAAGTTTTTTTTGTGTTTTTTTATCCTGTTGGCGCCTCTATTATCCTATTATCTGTATGGAATAGTATGGAATTGTATGGAATAGATTTGAAACAAACTGCAGAGTCAGAGAATGGAGACAAGGCTCTGATTTTTTTAAAGGATTCCTGACCCAACTCTGGATTATTTAAAGAAAGCACAGAGATATGTTCTGTCTGCTGGTGTCATACCTTCATACTCTATCCGCTACCCTGCACACTCCCCCCAGTCCCCGTTATCCAGTCGCCCGTTATAGAAAAATAAACTTTTGAACAGGAAGAGGCAGGCTTCCGCCATCCACCAGTCCCACTCACGCCCCATTCTCACCCCTCTCTGCCCCACTAAGTTTTCTCCGAAGTGTTCAGCAATGTTGAAGAAATCCTGACCCCAGAAGTTTTTCTGGGGCCAGTACCATTTTTAATATGGAGGTGCCGGGTTTTGAAAGGAATTTTTATCACGCAAATACTGTAGATCGCCAGATGTCTTAAAGCAGACCCTGTGGGACATACTAAAGTGTGTGATCTGTTGTATCCATATTAAACACATCATAAGAAAATGTAAAGAATGTTGAAAAAAAAAACTGTCACTCGAGGCAAGAATTCCCATGACACTGAAGGAGGATCAAAGGGGGTCAAAAGAAGGCACAAAAGGGGGACAGAAAGAAGCAGAGGGAGACTGAAGGAGGCACATCAGGACAGAAGGAGGAACAGGGAAACTGAAAGAGGCACGGGGGGAGAAGGGCGCACAGGGAGACAGAAGGAGGCATAAAGAGTCACAGAAGGAGGCACAGGGGGACAGAGGGAGGCAGAGGTGGCACAGGGGGACTAAAGGAGGCACAGGGAGACAAAAAGAGACACAAAGGAAGACAGAAGGAGGCACAGGGGGGCAGATGAACAAAACAGGAAGGGGTGGACTATTTTAGAATGCATCTGGGTCAATTTGGAGCTACATAATTTAAAAAATAAGCATTGTATTGTCATGTAATAAAGGATAGATCAGAAAATTAACCAAACCCTGCACACACCTATTTATTAATTACACATAGCCTAACAGTCTTGAGTGAGTACATGAAATCCATTCCCTGCCCTTCCCTTTCTCCTATTTCTTGCCAGCAGCCATGATTTTGCCCCAGGTGTGGATTTAGCCTGGTTTGATACAGCAGGGTTGGATAAGGACAGCAGAGTATGTCATGCTATTAAGAAATTACAACAGAGACAATACATCTGTAGCATGCAGCTAATCAGCTTCATAACCAGTTTAAAGAACCGCTATCATGAAACAAGTAGGCAGTTAAAATCTGAGAGAACTGACCGGTTTTGGGGCAGTCCATTTATTCATGGGGGATTCTCAGGGTTTTCTTTGTTTTCAACAACATTTCCTGAACAGCAGTTGCAAAGTCTAACTTTCAAAATAGTGTGCAAGTGAATAGGGAGTCTGGCTGTTATTTTGTCTAGCTATTTTGTCAGTTAAACTGCTGTTCGGGAAATGCTGTTGAAAAGAAAGAAATCCGGAGAATCCCTTATGAGGAGATGGGCTGGCCCAAAACCTGTCGGGTCTGTCAGATTTAAGCTGCCTACTTATTTCGCGATAGTGGTCCTTTAAAAGGACAAAGGAGTGTTATTCAATTAGAATTATGAGATTTGGAGAAGCACTTTCTTTAAACGACCAGGACACCTAGATCCCTTTTGATTGGGTCTAAAAAAAATCATTCAACAAGGCTCAAGCTAATTGGGACCTAGAACTTTTAACAACATGGGGTTTTGCTTTGCTGGGCTGGGGGCTTTCCTTTGCTGGGCTGGGGCCCGGGGGCTTTGCTTTGCTGGGCTGGGGGCTTTGCTTTGCTGGGCTAGGGCCCAGGGGCTTTGCTGGGCTGGGGGCTTTGCTTTGCTGGTCTGGGGCCCAGGGCTTTGCTTTGCTGGGTACAGGGCTTTGCTGGGTGGGAGGGCTGGTTGCAGCGCTACAGACCTCAGATTGCAGTGACTGGGGAAGGCAGAGCAGGACGCTTATTACCTGTTACACCTCCCATGCAGGAAGTGACGTGTACGGGTAGTGTGCACCCTGCTTTGCCTTCCCCAATCGCAGTGATACATGAGAGGCAGGAGCGGGGACCGGCACACTGCGGGGGGGGGGTGGAAATGGGAGGCTGCATTATAGTGCGGCGCCGGTGCCACGGCAACTAGCACCAGCGTCATTTTTAAACAGCAAGAGGCCCACTGGGGCACCCAAACAGAATATATCCGGGGCACCAGGGCAACAGGTTCAAGGGGGGGGGGGTGCCCAGGATCAAACCCCCCAGCAACGTGCCTGCCTAACCCTATTCTCTAATCTTATTCAATACTTCTGTTCCTTTGTCTTAATTCTGGGGTCAAATCTATGCACCAGTTGTCCTTAAAGTACCACTGACCCTCTTCCCCCTCCACCCTCTTCCCCTTCCACATTTAATATTGCTTTATTACTAGTGATGCGACTAGCACACAGCACCAGCCTCTACCCTCCTGTGCCCCCTGTAACTCCCGTTCTGCTCAGTCAAAGTCTTTGACTGAGGCAGAACATTGATTATGATTGGGGAGGAAGTAACAGTTCTTTCTCCCCTCTGTGCATTCTTAACACGCCCCCTCCACCTGCCACTTTAGTTCTGTATGTGTTTCACTGCACACAGCGCGCAGGGGAGCTGCGCTGTGCGTGGACTTGTGATAATTTGGGTTGGATATTCTTCCGACCTCAATTAACATGAGCCCACACACATTGCAACTCCCCTGCGCACTGTGTGCAGTGAAACAAATATGTAACTAAATCGGCAGGTGGAGGGGGTGGAGTTAAGGACACACAGAGGAGAGGAAGAACTGTCACTTCCTCACCGATCATATTTGTTATCAGAACGGGCGCACAGGGGGCGCTGGAGAGGAAAGGATGGTACTGTGCGCTGTGAAAAAGTCAAAGCGCCAGTAACAAAACAATTTTAAAGTATTTTAAGGCCAGATCTGAGGTACTTTAACAGAATACAGATTATCCTTGCCAGATGTATGATTTGGGTGCCAGCGCTCATTTACTACATAGCTAAGCAGAATTTAATTTAAATGTGTTCCTAATGTATATACTGTAGACAATAGTTGGTGCCGAGTGTTGGCATCTAAATCCTACACCTATTGCTAATTTACATCAACTCCCAAGGTGACTGCTTTCTCCATGTGGCCATAATTCTGTAAATTTCCAGTAAAAGACTCCCACCCCTTTTAATTGTCACTAATGGAGGTTTCTGTGAGGATTCATATTATAGATATGTTATGTCAATACCTATTTGTCACAGGAGCCCTAGTGGTCAGACCGCCAATGGCCTTCCCTACGGTGCCAGCGCACGGATCGTGCGAACTCTGGTCGCAGTTAATGCGCAGGAACCGTTGGGAATTAGCCGCAGGCAAACCAGAAGGGAGCCTGTGAGATACGGGTAATAACAACTCACACACGATTCAGGGTATAACTGCCACCACCACGGGTAGGGGCCTGTGGACCCGACTGCCTGACTGATCCTGCGAATAAAAATGGTTAAAACACGCTGTATTCTGTCTAGCCAAAAACAACCAATAGTAACGTCTCTTCAGAGGTCTGGTTCAGTTGTGTGCGTGCTGAATAGTAGGGTAGCTAGAACAACAACTGACGATAGCGTCGGTTTATTGAAAGCAATATAAATAATTAATATATACAGACAATTATTAAAATCAACAATTATTAAAACAGTAATAGCCAGTATAAAAAAATAAAAGGGAGAAAATACTTAGGGTTTGTGGAAATATGTCCTTTTGTGGGAAGAATCATAAAGTCCAAGCAAAACGGTTTCAAGTTCTGCAAAGTTCTTTGTTCCAGAGATACATTCAAAGTTCAGCAAGTTTTAAAATCCAAACAAAATGGAGGATGTCCTTTGTTTCAATTCAGACAAGATGGCCACCAACCATGTGTCCTCTGGCTGGCAGCATGCTCTCAGGAAGATGGAATGGGAGGACTAATTTTCCCGGGCAGCTCATTCACTTTTAATGGAGCTGAGTTCAGAGGCGGGCTTCCAGAGTCGGCCCCCAGGCTGGACTATGGTAATCACATCTGGGGCAGGGGCCTCCACAAGCCCTCATAACCCTGACACTTCTCTAGACAGACCTGCGCGGCCGGCACACAAATAATAATTACATATTCTCGATCCCTAGAACCTACCGATTAATATGATATCAAACTTGGGCATGTTTGCATGCCCGGTTAAAAAACGGTGGAATTCCCAGAGTTCTGGTTATGCCAGTGGCCCAAATTTAATATCAAAATACTCACAAGATCCGGACCAGCAGAATGATATAACTTTCACATTTCTCACCTGAACGGTATTGCTTAAACATGCTCAAAATCCTAAACTCCATGCTTTCTTATTCTGCCTATATGGCTCCGGCCAGTCTAGGGCAAAGCAGGTTTTTGAATAGCCCCCTGCTGTGAGCTCATCCTGTCTTTTCCCAAAAGGCAGAGTGGGCTCTTTGCTGGCTAATTAACATCTAGGTGTCACCTGGTTCTCAGAACAGAAAAGGGAATTCATGCCTCCATGTTATTCTGCCTTCCACAGGGAATATGTCCAAGCTAATTAACACCTCCCCCCAGGCTCTTACTCAGTTAAGACAAATCCCCCAGCTGTTCCTAGGCAGAGGGAGACTGCTTTGGCTCACAGGGGAACAGATCTCTGGATTTAGAACAACACAAAAATGTCATTGTCGGATCGCTTGCACGACTGCTCAGATCCGACAGGGAGCGAGCAGGAAAGCGACTGTGAATTCTCTAGATTCACCTGCGTTTCTCACGGCTATTCCGTGACACTATTTAACATTTTGAAAAAAAAATGGAAATTTACATTTTCAGCTTTCAAATATCAAACAGATGGGAAAAAAATAACAAATAAACACTCACTTCAGCCACGCACTAGACTCAATACTAATTTCCATCCCTGACCTCTAAAATGTGTTTCTATGCTTTACATTAAAGAGCCACTGAAGCAAATTAGCCCGCGGATGTTCCTCTCTCTAGTGTCTGACGCTACTTCCAGTTAGTGTTGGGCGAACAGTGTTCGCCACTGTTCGGGTTCTGCAGAACATCACCCTGTTCGGGTGATGTTCGAGTTCGGCCGAACACCTGACGGTGCTCGGCCAAACCGTTCGGCCACATGGCCGAACTAAGAGCGCATGGCCGAACGTTCCCCCGAACGTTCGGCTAGCGCTGTGATTGGCCGAACGGGTCACGTGGTTCGGGCCCGAACGCGCTCTGATTGGCCGAACGGTCACGTGGTTCGGGTAAATAAATACCCGAACCACGTCATATCTCCGCCATTTCTCTGTGGGTTTAGCTTTGGGTAGGCAGGCAGGGTAGTTCGCTCTCCAGCCACGCTAGCCAGGGTCCCCCCCAGTCATTGTGTGTCGCTGCTGGGAACAGTAGTACACCGCTCGCTCAGCCACACTATATATATAGCATTGTTTACTGCCACTGTGTACCTCGCTCAGCCACGCTATATATAGCATTGTGTTTTCTGACACTCTGTGTACACGGCTTAGCCTGGCTATATAGCATTGTGTGTACTGCCACTGTGCACCTCGCTCAGCCACGCTATATATAGCATTGTGTTTTCTGACACTCTGTGTACACGGCTTAGCCTGACTATATAGCATTGTGTGTACTGCCACTGTGCACCTCGCTCAGCCACGCTATATATAGCATTGTGTTTACTGCCACTCTGTGTACACCGCTCAGCCAGACTATATACCATTGTTTACTGACACTCTGTGTACACCGCTCAGCCAGACTATATACCATTCTTTACTGACACTCTGTGTACACGGCTCAGCCTGACTATATAGCATTGTGTGTACTGCCACTGTGCACCTCGCTCAGGCACAATATATATAGCATTGTGTTTTCTGACACTCTGTGTACACGGCTTAGCCTGACTATATAGCATTGTGTGTACTGCCACTGTGCACCTCGCTCAGCCACGCTATATATAGCATTGTGTTTACTGCCACTCTGTGTACACCGCTCAGCCAGACTATATACCATTGTTTACTGACACTCTGTGTACACCGCTCAGCCAGACAATATACCATTGTTTACTGACACTCTGTGTACACGGCTCAGCCTGACTATATAGCATTGTGTGTACTGCCACTGTGCACCTCGCTCAGCCATGCTATATATAGCATTGTGTTTACTGCCACTCTGTGTACACCGCTCAGCCAGACTATATACCATTGTTTACTGACACTCTGTGTACACCGCTCAGCCAGACTATATACCATTGTTTACTGACACTCTGTGTACACGGCTCAGCCTGACTATATAGCATTGTGTGTACTGCCACTGTGTACCTCGCTCAGCCACGCTATATATAGCATTGTTTACTGACACTCTGTGCACACGGGTCAGCCAGACTATATAGCATTGTGTGTACTGCCACTCTGTGTACACCGCTCAGCCAGACTATATAGCATTGTGTGTACTGCCACTCTGTGTACACCGCTCAGCCAGACTATATAGCATTGTGTGTACTGCCACTCTGTGTACACCGCTCAGCCAGACTATATAGCATTGTGTGTACTGCCACTCTGTGTACACCGCTCAGCCAGACTATATAGCATTGTGTGTACTGCCACTCTGTGTACACCGCTCAGCCAGACTATATACCATTGTTTACTGACACTCTGTGTACACCGCTCAGCCAGACTATATACCATTGTTTACTGACACTGCGTATACACCGCTCAGCCAGGCTATATAGCATTGTGTGTACTGCCACTGTGTACCTCGCTCAGCCACGCTATATATAGCATTGTTTACTGACACTCTGTGTACACGGCTCAGCCAGACTATATAGCATTGTGTGTACTGCCACTCTGTGTACACCGCTCAGCCAGACTATATAGCATTGTGTGTACTGCCACTCTGTGTACACCGCTCAGCCAGACTATATAGCATTGTGTTTACTTCCACTCTGTGTCTGCTGGGCCTGGGAACAGTAGTACACCGCTCACCTGCCACTGTATAGCATTGTGCTCTGTGTCGCTGCTGGGAATAGTGGTACACCGCTCACCCGCCACTGTATAGCATTGTGCTCTGTGTCGCTGCTGGGAATAGTGGTACTGTATAGCATTTCTGTACTGCCACTGTACTGCTGCCAGTCAGCGTGTACTGTAAGGATAAGTGAAATGAGGAAGAAATCCGGTGAAAGAGGAAGGGGCAAGGGAAGAGGTGTTTCCCCTGACGGTTCACGTACAGGCCACAGGGGAGCACCCAAGAAAACCCACTCAATACCGCCCATGTTGTCCAGGACAACAACCCTCACAGATCCAAAAGAACAGGACCAGATAATTACTTGGATGACCTCTCAAGCGTCCAGCAGTGGGTTAAGCAGCACCAGCACATCACGCACGAGGTCCGAGTCCTCAGCCAGTTACAAGGAGCCAGTGGGCACAAAGCTGACACAACCGGCAGCGACACCACGCACACAACTGCCAGATAACCAGTCCGATGAATTACCTCAGGACACAATGGGGTATTCGCAGGAGCTATTCCCAGCCCAACAAACTTCCACCTTTCAAAGGTCAATGGAGGAACAGCCAGAATTGTTGTGCCCGGATTCACAACTATTAACTGTGGGAAATGCACCGCGCACTGAAATACAAGGCGAGTCCGAGGAGGACTTTGAAACCCAAATCCCAGAGCAAGTTGGGCAGGAGGGGTTGCAATTGCAGGAGGTCGGCCGACAAGATCTGGAAGACGACGTTAGAGTGAGCTGCGCAGAGGTTGTTCTGGGGAGCTCTACTCCATGGCGGCGGCCCCCCACAATGACATATGACGAGTTTGAGGAGATGGAAGAGGAGGGTATGGACAATGTGGACATAGACCCAGATTTTGTTTGTGAACGAGAACATCGCCGTCGTAGCAGCAGCACAGATGAGTCTGTTGAAGAACCCACTGCTGCACGAGTTCGCCTTGTGCCACAAGGTAGGCGGCGCACAATTTCAGGCACCACAAGCGTGGAAGTTCAAGTGAGAGGCAAAAGAGGAGCAAACAGAAATCGCCAGCAAGGAGGCAGGTGCTCCAAAGTCTCGGCTTTCTTTGAAGACTGCACTGAGGATGTTACCATGGCGATTTGCAAGGTGTGCAAGACCCGCCTGAGCAGGGGAAAAAGTATTAACAACCTCTCCACCACCAGCATGAGCCGCCACATGCTATCCAAACATCCCACTCTGTGGGCAAACGCGGCAGGACAGGGTACCAGCAACACTGCCTCCCTTGGGTTCACCAGACTCACCACCAGACCCGCCTCAGCAGCAGCAGTAGCCCAGCCATTGCGTGGTTCACAACATTCACAAACATCAGACGACGCTGACACTGTCACTTTCCGGAGTAGTGCTCTTGAGGTCTCCCAGTCTTCATCAAACACAACAACCAACAGCCCTTCCGTGTGCAGCGCTACGGTTCAGTTGTCTGTGTCGGAGATGTTTGAGCGCAAGAGGAAATTGCCAGCAAATGACCCCCGGGCCGTAGCAGTAACAGCCAGCATAGCCAAGCTTCTGGCCTGCGAAATGCTGCCATATCGAGTGGTGGAGACAAACAGCTTCAAGGGCATGATGTCAGTGGCCATCCCACGTTACGTGGTTCCCAGCCGCTACCACTTTGCGCGCTCTGCAGTGCCTGAGTTGCATGAGCACGTGGTCAGCAAAATAACCCGAAGCTTGAAGAATGCCGTTGCCTGCAAGGTTCACCTCACCACTGACACTTGGACGAGTGCGTTCGGACAGGGTCGATACATCTCCCTTACCGCGCACTGGGTGAACCTTGTGGAGCCTGGCAGCGATTCCTCACCTGCTACGGCGCGGGTGTTGCCCACGCCGCAAACAGTTGCACCGCCGTCCCTCCCACTGGATAACAACAGCAGCACCTACCTCTCTGACTCCTTCTCCTCCAACGCATCTCAAAGCTGTACCTCTTTCGGAAACGCTAACCCAGCAGCAGTAGGATCGTGGAAGCAGTGCAGCACAGCTGTTGGCATGCGTCAGCAAGCGTTGCTGAAGCTGATCTGCCTTGGGGATAAGCAGCACACAGGGGAGGAAATTTGGAAGGGAATAAAGGAACAGACGGATTTGTGGCTGGCACCGCTGGACCTGAAACCGGGCATGGTTGTGTGTGATAATGGGAGTAATCTCATTCGCGCTTTAAGGTTGGCTAAGCTGACACACATCCCTTGCCTGGCGCACGTGATGAACCTAGTAGTTCAGCGGTTCCTGAGGACATAACCAGGCGTGGCCGATCTTCTGTTGAAGGTGCGTCGAGTGGCCAAACATTGTAGAAATTCCAGTACTGCTTCGGGGGCACTCGCCAAGATGCAGGAGCGCTTCAATCTCCCCCACCATCGCTTGCTGTGTGATGTCCCTACGCGCTGGAATTCTACGCTGCACATGCTAGCACGCTTTTGTGAGCAGAAGAGTGCAGTGGTCCAGTACATGACGGCGCAGTACCGAGGCGCATCCGGACAGCTGCCAAGCTTCTGTGGATCCGATTGGGCCAACATGTTGGACCTCTGCCAAGTCCTCCAAAATTTTGAGCAATCCACGTTGCTTGTGAGCAGTGACAACTCTTCAGTCAGCATTACCATACCACTGCTGTGTTTACTGAAGAGGTCAATGTTGAAAATCAAGGAAACAGCTGTCATGACGCAACTGGGGGAATCTGAAGGAGAAAACGATCAGCGTGATGGTACCAACATCAGGCCATCCGCCTCAGGGAACGCTGGCCCCAGCAGCTATGACGAAGAAGAGGAGGAGGAACAGCTGGAGTTGGAGCAGGAATTTCATGCCACCACTGACGAGGGCCAGAGCGGTGCACGTTGGACTTCCACAATTCAGCGCGAATGGTCAGCAGAAGCAGACCAGGAGGAAGGTGACGACTATGATGCATCACAACAACTATCACAACGCTCACAAGAGGATGATGAGGATTCTGGTAGGACTCTGGCACACATGGCTCAATTCATGCTAGACTGCATTTAACGCGACCCACGCATTGTGCGCATTCTGGACAACACCAATTACTGGGTTTATACCCTTCTGGATCCACGGTACAAACACAATGTTCCAAAACTGCTTGAAGAAAGAGTCAGACAGGTCAAAATGGAAGAATACCAGCAGGCCCTTGTGGAGACTTTAGAGAGGAGATTGACATCCTCCCCCTCCTCTAGCCAGTTGTACGCCGACAGACTGACTTCCGCAAACCCAGGACGACCAGGAGGGCAGCAAACAACGCAAGCCGCAGCTAGTGCCCAAAAGGGAATGGTATCGGCAGTGTCCTTGGAGTGGGAAAATTTTCTGACACCCATGCAGCAGCAGCCCACTGAACAGCAAGCGTGCAGATCCACCTCCAACACCGATCGCCTGGAGAAGATGGTCAAGGACTACATGTCAGATGACGTAGCTGTGTCGAACAATCCATCTGCACCCTTCAACTATTGGGTATCGAAGCTAGACACCTGGCACGAACTGGCAATGTACGCAATAGAGGTGCTGGCTTGCCCGGCAGCCAGCGTTATGTCGGAACGCTGTTTCAGTGCTGCCGGAGGCATCGTCACAGATCGGCGTATCCGCCTCTCCACAGAAAATGCAGACCGTCTGACTCAAATTAAAATGAATCAATCCTGGATTGGAAATGACTACGCAACACTCCAGGACCCCAACCAAGTAACATGACCAATGAACACCTGGGATGGTGTAGCGTTTCCGGTCCCTGTTTATTGAACCTCTCATCTGTATTACATTTATGACTGCATGGCGGCAAAAAGCATTGCTGCTATATCCGCACGCTTTTTGTCCTCATGCAAGGCCTGGGTTGTTGTGTCTCAAAAAGCATGGCCTTCTCCTCCTGCGCCTGCTCCTGTTCCATCACGTGTGCTGCTGCTGCTGCTGGGTTAGCGTTGCCGGTCCCTGTTTATGGAACCTCTTATCTTTATTACATTTATGACTGCATGGCGGTACAAAGCATGCTATCCGCACGCTTCTTGTCCTCATGCAAGGCCTGGGTTGTTGTGTCTCACAAAGCGTGGCCTTCTCCTCCTGCGCCTCCTCCTGTTCCATCACGTCTGCTGCTGCTGGGTTAGCGTTGCCGCGTGGTCCCTGTTTATTGAACCACTTATCTTTATTACATTTATGACTGCATGGCGGTACAAAGCATGCTATCCGCACGCTTCTTGTCCTCATGCAAGGCCTGGGTTGTTGTGTCTCACAAAGCGTGGCCTTCTCCTCCTGCGCCTCCTCCTGTTCCATCACGTCTGCTGCTGCTGGGTTAGCGTTGCCGCGTGGTCCCTGTTTATTGAACCACTTATCTTTATTACATTTATGACTGCATGGCGGTACCTCATGCAAGGCCTGGGTTGTTGTGTCTCACAAAGCGTGGCCTTCTCCTCCTGCGCCTCCTCCTGTTCCATCACGTCTGCTGCTGCTGGGTTAGCGTTGCCGCGTGGTCCCTGTTTATTGAACCACTTATCTTTATTACATTTATGACTGCATGGCGGTACCTCATGCAAGGCCTGGGTTGTTGTGTCTCACAAAGCGTGGCCTTCTCCTCCTGCGCCTCCTCCTGTTCCATCACGTCTGCTGCTGCTGGGTTAGTGTTGCCGCGTGGTCCCTGTTTATTGAACCACTTATCTTTATTACATTTATGACTGCATGGCGGTACCTCATGCAAGGCCTGGGTTGTTGTGTCTCACAAAGCGTGGCCTTCTCCTCCTGCGCCTCCTCCTGTTCCATCACGTCTGCTGCTGCTGGGTTAGCGTTGCCGCGTGGTCCCTGTTTATTGAACCACTTATCTTTATTACATTTATGACTGCATGGCGGTACCTCATGCAAGGCCTGGGTTGTTGTGTCTCACAAAGCGTGGCCTTCTCCTCCTGCGCCTCCTCCTGTTCCATCACGTCTGCTGCTGCTGGGTTAGCGTTGCCGCGTGGTCCCTGTTTATTGAACCACTTATCTTTATTACATTTATGACTGCATGGCGGTACAAAGCATGCTATCCGCACGCTTCTTGTCCTCATGCAAGGCCTGGGTTGTTGTGTCTCACAAAGCGTGGCCTTCTCCTTCTGCGCCTCCTCCTGTTCCATCACGTCTGCTGCTGCTGGGTTAGCGTTGCCGCGTGGTCCCTGTTTATTGAACCACTTATCTTTATTACATTTATGACTGCATGGCGGTACAAAGCATGCTATCCGCACGCTTCTTGTCCTCATGCAAGGCCTGGGTTGTTGTGTCTCACAAAGCGTGGCCTTCTCCTCCTGCGCCACCCTCCTCCTGTTCCATCACGTGTGCTGCTGCTGGGTTAGCGTTACCGGTCCCTTTTCCTGGAACCTCTTATATGTATTACATTTATGACTGCATGCCGACAAAAAGCATGTTACCTGTGCAAAGAAAACAGACATTTCCCGCATTTAAAAGACAGTTTTCCCTTTGAAACTTTAAAATCGATTTTCTCAAAAACTATAAGCTCTTTTTGCTAAAAAATTTTTTCCTCTTGTACCCACTCCCAAGGTGCACATACCCTGTAAATTTGTGGTATGTAGCATGTAAGGAGGCTTTACAAAGCACAAAAGTTCGGGTCCCCATTGACTTCCATTATGTTCGGAGTTCGGGTCGAACACCCGAACATCGCGGCCATGTTCGGCCTGTTCGGCCCGAACCCGAACATCTAGATGTTCGCCCAACACTACTTCCAGTATAAATAGGAAGTAGCCTATAAACCAAAAAGACACCTTAAACTGGTTGCTTAGCTGTCAAGCTAAAGCGATATACAGTATGTCATACAAATAAGCACTTCCACTCTCAAATAAAGTGAAAATTCAATACAAAGTTTATTAGGGACATGTCCCTTTAAAAACAATTAAAACACAATACAATAAAATCCCTCACAACCACCTGCCTGTTAGCAGATTCCCTGCAGCATTTATGAAAACAATGATACCAAACAATACAATAATTGTGCAAACCGGGTAGGTCAATAATCTAAAGTGCTATGTGCTATAAATAGTGCAAAAACTGCCAAGTGTTGTAAACTGTAACAACAATGGACCTGGTGAGTGCAAAATGATGGTGTCCTAGCTGAAAAAGTGTCCAAGTGATGATTGGCCAAAGCGGCTAAAGTGTCATGTGCAAACTACAACTAAAAAAGATGTATGAAATTTCATCACACAATGAATTAATACAGTGGGTGCATTGTAGCAAGGACTTACCCGTGTCAGTGTGCTGCAGGGAAGAGGGAAGGCAGGTGGTTGTGAGGGATTTTATTGTATTGTGTTTTAATTGTTTTTAAAGGGACATGTCCCTAATAAACTTTGTATTGAAATTTCACTTTATTTGAGAGTGGAAGTGCTTATTTCTATGACATATATCGCTTTAGCTTGACAGCTAAGCAACCAGTTTAAGGTGTCTTTTTGGTTTATGTGTATGGTGAATCACCTTATGGTTATACCAATGATTTGATTACCTTGCTCGAGTTTTGTTTTGCTTTAAATAGGAAGTAGCGTCAGACACTAGAGCAAGGAACATCCACAGTGGAACACAAGGAAGGTATGTATATCTGCCGCTGCCCGCCTCCTGCACATGCTTATTGAAGCTGGAGGGAAGTGCAGAGGGGAGAACCCAAGGTTAAGGGGGGGGATCTTCCCGCCTCCCCGCCGAGTGTGGCCATGGCTTTCCCCTGATGCTGCAACCTCTCCAGTCCCCCAAAACAGCCCTGATCGGGCACCCGGGAGGGGGGTGTTCAGAATCTCTGCAGGGCGGCCTGGTGGCTCCTAGTTACGCCCCTGCCTGCAGGTTTTGGACTAGTCCATCTTCTAATGGGGGATTTTCTTTGTTTTCAAAAGCATTTCCTGAATGGCAGTTGCTAAGTCTAACTGCCAAAATAGTAAGATGCCATCCTCCCTACTCACTTGCACACTATTTTGGCAGTTGGACTGAGCAACTGCCATTTAGGGAATGCTTTTGAAAACAAATAAAACCCTGAGAATCCCCCATGAGGAGATGGACTTTTTCAAAATTTGTTGGTTGTGTCAGATTTTAAATGCTTTCTTTTTTCACTGTAGTAGTCTTTTAACAAAAACAATATTCCTCCTCCAGGTAATTAATGTTGTGCAGAAGGCAATATACTGTGCATTTCAGGTAGGTGGCATTTATCTGAGTTTCTCATGGATTCTATGTTATTATCATCTTTGAAAGCTGGCAACTTCTGCACTGTGGTTGCTAGCTTGTCAGTTATTGAAGCTTGCTGAATAAGGCAAATATATACAAGCAGATTAATTGTCTTGCTTTGGAGCTACACCCTGGTATTTAGATGATGTAAAGTGTATGTAAAGTATTGTGAACCTGTATTTTTGGTGGAGTCATGATGAATAGAGTTTTCTTGCTATGGCATAATTAGTTTAGAAACAACCACAAAATGTAGCTACAAAAAAATACACTATTCTTTGTCCTAGTATAGGAAAAAGCGAATTATTAGAAACAGATTACTAGATAGCAGTACATACCAGTAGTTACCTGGTACATAGCAGTACATAGTTATACAAAGTTACATCCTTAGTTTGGTTGAAAAAAAAAGATATCCATCAAGTATAACCAGAAAAAAAAGTAAATACTGTATTTTTTGGACTATATGACTCACTTTGTCTCCCCCAAACGTGGGGGGGAAAAAGCTCTTATAGTCCAAACACAGGGAGTTCCTGACTTGTGAACGCTTGCCAATGCAAACCTCCAACCCTCCACAATGTTGGGGACTCCCTGTACTGTGCCCATGCAGAGGACACATGGGGACAAACGGAGGAGACAGGGGGACATAAAGGGGCATAGAGGAGGACAGAGGTGGACACAGGTGGACACAAGGGGGGCAGAGGAGGACATAGAGAGACACAAGAGGTACGGGGGCGCATAATCCACAAAATGCCCCTTCACCATGGATGCACCAGTTTTAGTATATATTTTTTTCCCCTGGTTTTTGTCCTCTAAACCTAGGTGCGTCTTATGGTAAGGAGCGTCTTATAGTCCGAAAAATGCGGTAAATAAAATAATAATAATAACACAGGTCTGCGACGAAAAAGCTGTTAGAGTATTTTCATCAAATTTCCATGTATTGTAAATATGGTGTGCTGAAAACAAATTTAATATTGAAAAAAAAAACTCCTAGACGTCATGACTTGCCACAAAATGAAAAATTGTCTTTAAATGTATACATTTTTTTTTTTTAATTTTGGATCCTCAAAAAGAAGGGTAGATTGCATTAAAACAAGTGTTGGGCGAACAGTGTTCGCCACTGTTCGGGTTCTGCAGAACATCACCCTGTTCGGGTGATGTTCGAGTTCGGCCGAACACCTGATGGTGTTCGGCCAAACCGTTCGGCCACATGGCCGAACTAAGAGCGCATGGCCGAACGTTCCCCGAACGTTCGGCTAGCGCTGTGATTGGCCGAACGGGTCACGTGGTTCGGACCCGAACGCGCTCTGATTGGCCGAACTGTCACGTGGTTCGGGTAAATAAATACCCGAACCACGTCATATTTCCGCCATTTGTCTGTGGGTTTAGCTTTGGGTAGGCAGGCAGGGTAGTTCGCGCTCCAGCCACGCTAGCCAGGGTCCCCCCAGTCATTGTGTCGCTGCTGGGAATAGTAGTACACCGCTCGCTCAGCATTCTGTTTACTGCCACTCTGTGTACCTCGCTCAGCCACATTATATAGCATTCTGTTTACTGTTCTGTGTCTGCTGGGAATAGTAGTACACCGCTCGCTCAGCCACACTATATAGCATTCTGTTTACTGCCACTCTGTGTACCTCGCTCAGCCACACTATATAGCATTCTGTTTACTGTTCTGTGTCTGCTGGGAATAGTAGTACACCGCTCGCTCAGCCACACTATATAGCATTCTGTTTACTGCCACTCTGTGTACCTCGCTCAGCCACACTATATAGCATTCTGTTTACTGTTCTGTGTCTGCTGGGAATAGTAGTACACCGCTCGCTCAGCCACACTATATAGCATTCTGTTTACTGCCACTCTGTGTACCTCGCTCAGCCACACTATATAGCATTCTGTTTACTGCCACTCTGTGTCTGCTGGGAATAGTAGTACACCGCTCACCTGCCACTGTATAGCATTGTGCTCTGTGTCGCTGCTGGGAATAGTGGTACACCGCTCACCCGCCACTGTATAGCATTGTGCTCTGTGTCGCTGCTGGGAATAGTGGTACACCGCTCAGCCACACTATATAGCATTCTGTTTACTGTTCTGTGTCTGCTGGGAATAGTAGTACACCGCTCGCTCAGCCACACTATATAGCATTCTGTTTACTGCCACTCTGTGTACCTCGCTCAGCCACACTATATAGCATTCTGTTTACTGCCACTCTGTGTCTTCTGGGAATAGTAGTACACCGCTCACCCGCCACTGTATAGCATTGTGCTCTGTGTCGCTGCTGGGAATAGTGGTACACCGCTCACCCGCCACTGTATAGCATTGTGCTCTGTGTCGCTGCTGGGAATAGTGGTACACCGCTCACCCGCCACTGTATAGCATTGTGCTCTGTGTCGCTGCTGGGAATAGTGGTACACCGCTCAGCCACACTATATAGCATTCTGTTTACTGTTCTGTGTCTGCTGGGAATAGTAGTACACCGCTCGCTCATCCACACTATATAGCATTCTGTTTACTGCCACTCTGTGTACCTCGCTCAGCCACACTATATAGCATTCTGTTTACTGCCACTCTGTGTCTTCTGGGAATAGTAGTACACCGCTCACCCGCCACTGTATAGCATTGTGCTCTGTGTCGCTGCTGGGAATAGTGGTACACCGCTCACCCGCCACTGTATAGCATTGTGCTCTGTGTCGCTGCTGGGAATAGTGGTACACCGCTCACCCGCCACTGTATAGCATTGTGCTCTGTGTCGCTGCTGGGAATAGTGGTACACCGCTCACCCGCCACTGTATAGCTATGTGCTGTGTGTCGCTGCTGGGAATTATGGTACACCGCTCAGCCACACTACATAGCATTCTGTTTACTGTTCTGTGTCTGCTGGGAATAGTAGTACACCGCTCGCTCAGCCACACTATATAGCATTCTGTTTACTGCCACTCTGTGTACCTCGCTCAGCCACACTATATAGCATTCTGTTTACTGTTCTGTGTCTGCTGGGAATAGTAGTACACCGCTCGCTCAGCCACACTATATAGCATTCTGTTTACTGCCACTCTGTGTACCTCGCTCAGCCACACTATATAGCATTCTGTTTACTGCCACTCTGTGTCTGCTGGGAATAGTAGTACACCGCTCACCTGCCACTGTATAGCATTGTGCTCTGTGTCGCTGCTGGGAATAGTGGTACACCGCTCACCCGCCACTGTATAGCATTGTGCTCTGTGTCGCTGCTGGGAATAGTGGTACACCGCTCAGCCACACTATATAGCATTCTGTTTACTGTTCTGTGTCTGCTGGGAATAGTAGTACACCGCTCGCTCAGCCACACTATATAGCATTCTGTTTACTGCCACTCTGTGTACCTCGCTCAGCCACACTATATAGCATTCTGTTTACTGCCACTCTGTGTCTTCTGGGAATAGTAGTACACCGCTCACCCGCCACTGTATAGCATTGTGCTCTGTGTCGCTGCTGGGAATAGTGGTACACCGCTCACCCGCCACTGTATAGCATTGTGCTCTGTGTCGCTGCTGGGAATAGTGGTACACCGCTCACCCGCCACTGTATAGCATTGTGCTCTGTGTCGCTGCTGGGAATAGTGGTACACCGCTCAGCCACACTATATAGCATTCTGTTTACTGTTCTGTGTCTGCTGGGAATAGTAGTACACCGCTCGCTCATCCACACTATATAGCATTCTGTTTACTGCCACTCTGTGTACCTCGCTCAGCCACACTATATAGCATTCTGTTTACTGCCACTCTGTGTCTTCTGGGAATAGTAGTACACCGCTCACCCGCCACTGTATAGCATTGTGCTCTGTGTCGCTGCTGGGAATAGTGGTACACCGCTCACCCGCCACTGTATAGCATTGTGCTCTGTGTCGCTGCTGGGAATAGTGGTACACCGCTCACCCGCCACTGTATAGCATTGTGCTCTGTGTCGCTGCTGGGAATAGTGGTACACCGCTCACCCGCCACTGTATAGCTATGTGCTCTGTGTCGCTGCTGGGAATAGTGGTACACCGCTCAGCCACACTATATAGCATTCTGTTTACTGTTCTGTGTCTGCTGGGAATAGTAGTACACCGCTCGCTCAGCCACACTATATAGCATTCTGTTTACTGCCACTCTGTGTACCTCGCTCAGCCACACTATATAGCATTCTGTTTACTGCCACTCTGTGTCTTCTGGGAATAGTAGTACACCGCTCACCCGCCACTGTATAGCATTGTGCTCTGTGTCGCTGCTGGGAATAGTGGTACACCGCTCACCCGCCACTGTATAGCATTGTGCTCTGTGTCGCTGCTGGGAATAGTGGTACACCGCTCACCCGCCACTGTATAGCATTGTGCTCTGTGTCGCTGCTGGGAATAGTGGTACACCGCTCAGCCACACTATATAGCATTCTGTTTACTGTTCTGTGTCTGCTGGGAATAGTAGTACACCGCTCGCTCATCCACACTATATAGCATTCTGTTTACTGCCACTCTGTGTACCTCGCTCAGCCACACTATATAGCATTCTGTTTACTGCCACTCTGTGTCTTCTGGGAATAGTAGTACACCGCTCACCCGCCACTGTATAGCATTGTGCTCTGTGTCGCTGCTGGGAATAGTGGTACACCGCTCACCCGCCACTGTATAGCATTGTGCTCTGTGTCGCTGCTGGGAATAGTGGTACACCGCTCACCCGCCACTGTATAGCATTGTGCTCTGTGTCGCTGCTGGGAATAGTGGTACACCGCTCACCCGCCACTGTATAGCTATGTGCTGTGTGTCGCTGCTGGGAATTATGGTACACCGCTCAGCCACACTACATAGCATTCTGTTTACTGTTCTGTGTCTGCTGGGAATAGTAGTACACCGCTCGCTCAGCCACACTATATAGCATTCTGTTTACTGCCACTCTGTGTACCTCACTCAGCCACACTATATAGCATTTTGTTTACTGCCACTCTGTGTCTTCTGGGAATAGTAGTACACCGCTCACCCGCCACTGTATAGCATTGTGCTCTGTGTCGCTGCTGGGAATAGTGGTACACCGCTTACCCGCCACTGTATAGCATTGTGCTCTGTGTCGCTGCTGGGAATAGTGGTACACCGCTCACCCGCCACTGTATAGCATTGTGCTCTGTGTCGCTGCTGGGAATAGTGGTACACCACTCACCCGCCACTGTATAGCATTATGCTCTGTGTCGCTGCTGAGAATAGTGGTACACCGCTCACCCGCCACTGTATAGCATTGTGCTCTGTGTCGCTGCTGGGAATAGTGGTACACCGCTCACCCGCCACTGTATAGCATTGTGCTCTGTGTCGCTGCTGGGAATAGTGGTACACCGCTCACCCGCCACTGTATAGCATTGTGCTCTGTGTCGCTGCTGGGAATAGTGGTACACCGCTCACCCGCCACTGTATAGCATTGTGCTCTGTGTCGCTGCTGGGAATAGTGGTACACCGCTCACCCGCCACTGTATAGCATTGTGCTCTGTGTCGCTGCTGGGAATAGTGGTACTGTATAGCATTTCTGTACTGCCACTGTACTGCTGCCAGTCAGCGTGTACTGTAAGGATAAGTGAAATGAGGAAGAAATACGGTGAAAGAGGGAGGGGCAAGGGAAGAGGTGTTTCCCCTGACGGTTCACGTACAGGCCACAGGGGAGCACCCAAGAAAACCCACTCAATACCGCCCATGTTGTCCAGGACAACAACCCTCACAAATCCAAAAGAACAGGACCAGATAATTACTTGGATGACCTCTCAAGCGTCCAGCAGTGGGTTAAGCAGCACCAGCACATCACGCACGAGGTCCGAGTCCTCAGCCAGTTACAAGGAGCCAGTGGGCACAAAGCTGACACAACCGGCAGCGACACCACGCACACAACTGCCAGATAACCAGTCCGATGAATTACCTCAGGACACAATGGGGTATTCGCAGGAGCTATTCCCAGCCCAACAAACTTCCACCTTTCAAAGGTCAATGGAGGAACAGCCAGAAATGTTGTGCCTGGATTCACAACCATTAACTGTGGGAAATGCACCGCGCACTGAAATACAAGGCGAGTCTGAGGAGGACTCAGAAACCCAAATCCCAGAGCAAGTTGGGCAGGAGGGGTTGCAATTGCAGGAGGTCGGCCGACAAGATCTGGAAGACGACGTTGGAGTGAGCTGCGCAGAGGTTGTTCTGGGGAGCTCTACTCCACGGCGGCGGCCCCCCACAATGACATATGACGAGTTTGAGGAGATGGAAGAGGAGGGTATGGACAATGTGGACAGAGACCCAGATTTTGTTTGTGAACGAGAACATCGCCGTCGTAGCAGCAGCACAGATGAGTCTGTTGAAGAACCCACTGCTGCACGAGTTCGCCTTGTGCCACAAGGTAGGCGGCGCGCAATTTCAGGCACCACAAGCGTGGAAGTTCAAGTGAGAGGCAAAAGAGGAGCAAACAGAAATCGCCAGCAAGGAGGCAGGTGCTCCAAAGTCTGGGCTTTCTTTGAAGACTGTACTGAGGATGTTACCATGGCGATTTGCAAGGTGTGCAAGACCCGCCTGAGCAGGGGGAAAAGTATTAACAACCTCTCCACTAGTGCTGGGCGAACATCTTGATGTTCGGGTTCGGGCCGAACAGGCCGAACATGGCCGCGATGTTCGGGTGTTCGACCCGAACTCCGAACATAATGGAAGTCAATGGGGACCCGAACTTTTGTGGTTTGTAAAGCCTCCTTGCATGCTACATACCCCAAATTTACAGGGTATGTGCACCTTGGGAGTGGGTACAAGAGGAAAAAAAAATTAGCAAAAAGAGCTTATAGTTTTTGAGAAAATCGATTTTAAAGTTTCAAAGGGAAAACTGTCTTTTAAATGCGGGAAATGTCTGTTTTCTTTGCACAGGTAACATGTTTTTTGTCGGCATGCAGTCATAAATGTAATACATATAAGAGGTTCCAGGAAAAGGGACCGGTAACGCTAACCCAGCAGCAGCACACGTGATGGAACAGGAGGAGGGTGGCGCAGGAGGAGGAGAAGGCCACGCTTTGTGAGACACAACAACCCCGGCCTTGCATGAGGGCAAGAAGCGTGCGGATAGCAGGCTTTGTACCGCCATGCAGTCATAAATGTAATAAAGATAAGTGGTTCAATAAACAGGGACCACGCGGCAACGCTAACCCAGCAGCAGCAGACGTGATGGAACAGGAGCAGGCGCAGGAGGAGAAGGCCACGCTTTGTGAGACACAACAACCCAGGCCTTGCATGAGGGCAAGAAGCGTGCGGATAGCATGCTTTGTACCGCCATGCAGTCATAAATGTAATAAAGATAAGTGGTTCAATAAACAGGGACCACGCGGCAACGCTAACCCAGCAGCAGCAGACGTGATGGAACAGGAGGAGGCGCAGGAGGAGAAGGCCACGCTTTGTGAGACACAACAACCCAGGCCTTGCATGAGGGCAAGAAGCGTGCGGATAGCATGCTTTGTACCGCCATGCAGTCATAAATGTAATAAAGATAAGTGGTTCAATAAACAGGGACCACGCGGCAACGCTAACCCAGCAGCAGCAGACGTGATGGAACAGGAGCAGGCGCAGGAGGAGAAGGCCACGCTTTGTGAGACACAACAACCCAGGCCTTGCATGAGGGCAAGAAGCGTGCGGATAGCATGCTTTGTACCGCCATGCAGTCATAAATGTAATAAAGATAAGTGGTTCAATAAACAGGGACCACGCGGCAACGCTAACCCAGCAGCAGCAGACGTGATGGAACAGGAGGAGGCGCAGGAGGAGAAGGCCACGCTTTGTGAGACACAACAACCCAGGCCTTGCATGAGGGCAAGAAGCGTGCGGATAGCATGCTTTGTACCGCCATGCAGTCATAAATGTAATAAAGATAAGTGGTTCAATAAACAGGGACCACGCGGCAACGCTAACCCAGCAGCAGCAGACGTGATGGAACAGGAGCAGGCGCAGGAGGAGAAGGCCACGCTTTGTGAGACACAACAACCCAGGCCTTGCATGAGGACAAGAAGCGTGCGGATAGCATGCTTTGTACCGCCATGCAGTCATAAATGTAATAAAGATAAGTGGTTCAATAAACAGGGACCACGCGGCAACGCTAACCCAGCAGCAGCAGACGTGATGGAACAGGAGGAGGCGCAGGAGGAGAAGGCCACGCTTTGTGAGACACAACAACCCAGGCCTTGCATGTGGACAAAAAGCGTGCGGATATAGCAGCAATGCTTTTTGCCGCCATGCAGTCATAAATGTAATACAGATGAGAGGTTCAATAAACAGGGCCCGGAAACGCAACACCATCCCAGATGTTCATTGGTCATGTTACTTGGTTGGGGTCCTGGAGTGTTGCGTAGTCATTTCCAATCCAGGATTGATTCATTTTAATTTGAGTCAGACGGTCTGCATTTTCTGTAGAGAGGCGGATACGCCGATCTGTGACGATGCCTCCGGCAGCACTGAAACAGCGTTCCGACATAACGCTGGCTGCCGGGCAAGCCAGCACCTCTATTGCGTACATTGCCAGTTCGTGCCAGGTGTCTAGCTTCGATACCCAATAGTTGAAGGGTGCAGATGGATGGTTCGACACAGCTACGCCATCTGACATGTAGTCCTTGACCATCTTCTCCAGGCGATCGGTGTTGGAGGTGGATCTGCACGCTTGCTGTTCAGTGGGCTGCGGCTGCATGGGTGTCAGAAAATTTTCCCACTCCAAGGACACTGCCGATACCATTCCCTTTTGGGTACTAGCTGCGGCTTGCGTTGTTTGCTGCCCTCCTGGTCGTCCTGGGTTTGCGGAAGTCAGTCTGTCTGCGTACAACTGGCTAGAGGAGGGGGAGGATGTCAATCTCCTCTCTAAAGTCTCCACAAGGGCCTGCTGGTATTCTTCCATTTTGACCTGTCTGACTCTTTCTTCAAGCAGTTTTGGAACATTGTGTTTGTACCGTGGATCCAGAAGGGTATAAACCCAGTAATTGGTGTTGTCCAGAATGCGCACAATGCGTGGGTCACGTTCAATGCAGTCTAGCATGAATTGAGCCATGTGTGCCAGAGTCCTACCAGAATCCTCATCATCCTCTTGTGAGCGTTGTGATAGTTGTTGTGATGCATCATAGTCGTCACCTTCCTCCTGGTCTGCTTCTGCTGACCATTCGCGTTGAATTGTGGAAGTCCAACGTGCACCGCTCTGGCCCTCGTCAGTGGTGGCATGAAATTCCTGCTCCAACTCCAGCTGTTCCTCCTCCTCTTCTTCGTCATAGCTGCTGGGGCCAGCGTTCCCTGAGGCGGATGGCCTGATGTTGGTACCATCACGCTGATCGTTTTCTCCTTCAGATTCCCCCAGTTGCATCATGACAGCTGTTTCCTTGATTTTTAACATCGACCTCTTCAGTAAACACAGCAGTGGTATGGTAATGCTGACTGAAGAGTTGTCACTGCTCACAAGCAACGTGGATTGCTCAAAATTTTGGAGGACTTGGCAGAGGTCCAACATGTTGGCCCAATCGGATCCACAGAAGCTTGGCAGCTGGCCGGATGCGCCTCGGTACTGCGCCGTCATGTACTGGACCACTGCACTCTTCTGCTCGCAAAAGCGGGCTAGCATGTGCAGCGTAGAATTCCAGCGCGTAGGGACATCACACAGCAAGCGATGGTGGGGGAGATTGAAGCGCTCCTGCATCTTGGCGAGTGCCCCCGAAGCAGTACTGGAATTTCTACAATGTTTGGACACTCGACGCACCTTCAACAGCAGATCGGGCACGCCTGGGTATGTCCTCAGGAACCGCTGAACTACTAGGTTCATCACGTGCGCCAGGCAAGGGATGTGTGTCAGCTTAGCCAACCTTAAAGCGCGAATGAGATTACTCCCATTATCACACACAACCATGCCCGGTTTCAGGTCCAGCGGTGCCAGCCACAAATCCGTCTGTTCCTTTATTCCCCTCCAAATTTCCTCCCCTGTGTGCTGCTTATCCCCAAGGCAGATTAGCTTCAGCAACGCTTGCTGACGCATGCCAACAGCTGTGCTGCACTGCTTCCACGATCCTACTGCTGCTGGGTTAGCGTTTCCGGATGAGGTACAGCTTTGAGATGCGTTGGAGGAGAAGGAGTCAGAGAGGTAGGTGCTGCTGTTATCCAGTGGGAGGGACGGCGGTGCAGCTGTTTGTGGCGTGGGCAACACCCGTGCCGTAGCAGGTGAGGAATCGCTGCCAGGCTCCACAAGGTTCACCCAGTGCGCGGTAAGGGAGATGTATCGACCCTGGCCGAACGCACTCGTCCAGGTGTCAGTGGTGAGGTGAACCTTGCAGGCAACGGCATTCTTCAAGCTTCGGGTTATTTTGCTGACCACGTGCTCATGCAACTCAGGCACTGCAGAGCGCGCAAAGTGGTAGCGGCTGGGAACCACGTAACGTGGGATGGCCACTGACATCATGCCCTTGAAGCTGTTTGTCTCCACCAATCGATATGGCAGCATTTCGCAGGCCAGAAGCTTGGCTATGCTGGCTGTTACTGCCACGGCCCGGGGGTCATTTGCTGGCAATTTCCTCTTGCGCTCAAACATCTCCGACACAGACAACTGAACCGTAGCGCTGCACACGGAAGGGCTGTTGGTTGTTGTGTTTGATGAACACTGGGAGACCTCAAGAGCACTACTCCGGAAAGTGACAGTGTCAGCGTCGTCTGATGTTTGTGAATGTTGTGAACCACGCAATGGCTGGGCTACTGCTGCTGCTGAGGCGGGTCTGGTGGTGAGTCTGGTGAACCCAAGGGAGGCAGTGTTGTTTCTGGTACCCTGTCCTGACGCGTTTGCCCAAAGAGTGGGATGTTTGGATAGCATGTGACGGCTCATGCTGGTGGTGGAGAGGTTGTTAATATTTTTCCCCCTGCTCAGGCGGGTCTTGCACACCTTGCAAATCGCCATGGTAACATCCTCAGTGCAGTCTTCAAAGAAAGCCCAGACTTTGGAGCACCTGCCTCCTTGCTGGCGATTTCTGTTTGCTCCTCTTTTGCCTCTCACTTGAACTTCCACGCTTGTGGTGCCTGAAATTGCGCGCCGCCTACCTTGTGGCACAAGGCGAACTCGTGCAGCAGTGTGTTCTTCAACAGACTCATCTGTGCTGCTGCTACGACGGCGATGTTCTCGTTCACAAACAAAATCTGGGTCTCTGTCCACATTGTCCATACCCTCCTCTTCCATCTCCTCAAACTCGTCATATGTCATTGTGGGCCACCGCCGTGGAGTAGAGCTCCCCACAACAACCTCTGCGCAGCACACTCCAACGTCGTCTTCCAGATCTTGTCGGCCGACCTCCTGCAATTGCAACCCCTCCTGCCCAAATTGCTCTGGGATTTGGGTTTCCGAGTCCTCTTCGGACTCGCCTTGTATTTCAGTGCGCGGTGCATTTCCCACAGTTAACGGTTGTGAATCCAGGCACAACATTTCTGGCTGTTCCTCCATTGACCTTTGAAAGGTGGAAGTTTGTTGGGCTGGGAATAGCTCCTGCGAATACCCCATTGTGTCCTGAGGTAATTCATCGGACTGGTTATCTGGCAGTTGTGTGCGTGGTGTCGCTGCCGGTTGTGTCAGCTTTGTGCCCACTGGCTCCTTGTAACTGGCTGAGGACTCGGACCTCGTGCGTGATGTGCTGGTGCTGCTTAACCCACTGCTGGACGCTTGAGAGGTCATCCAAGTAATTATCTGGTCCTGTTCTTTTGGATTTGTGAGGGTTGTTGTCCTGGACAACATGGGCGGTATTGAGTGGGTTTTCTTGGGTGCTCCCCTGTGGCCTGTACGTGAACCGTCAGGGGAAACACCTCTTCCCTTGCCCCTCCCTCTTTCACCGGATTTCTTCCTCATTTCACTTATCCTTACAGTACACGCTGACTGGCAGCAGTACAGTGGCAGTACAGAAATGCTATACAGTACCACTATTCCCAGCAGCGACACAGAGCACAATGCTATACAGTGACGGGTGAGCGGTGTACCACTATTCCCAGCAGCGACACAGAGCACAATGCTATACAGTGACGGGTGAGCGGTGTACCACTATTCCCAGCAGCGACACAGAGCACAATGCTATACAGTGGCGAACGAGCGGTGTACCACTATTCCCAGCAGACACAGAACAGTACACAGAATGCTATATAGTGTGGCTGAACGAGCGGTGTACCACTATTCCCAGCAGACACAGAACAGTACACAGAATGCTATATAGTGTGGCTGAACGAGCGGTGTACTACTGTTCCCAGCAGACACAGAACAGTACACAGAATGCTATATAGTGTGGCTGAACGAGCGGTGTACTACTGTTCCCAGCAGACACAGAACAGTACACAGAATGCTATATAGTGTGGCTGAACGAGCGGTGTACTACTGTTCCCAGCAGACACAGAACAGTACACAGAATGCTATATAGTGTGGCTGAACGAGCGGTGTACCACTGTTCCCAGCAGACACAGAACAGTACACAGAATGCTATATAGTGTGGCTGAACGAGCGGTGTACCACTGTTCCCAGCAGACACAGAACAGTACACAGAATGCTATATAGTGTGGCTGAACGAGCGGTGTACCACTATTCCCAGCAGACACAGAACAGTACACAGAATGCTATATAGTGTGGCTGAACGAGCGGTGTACTACTGTTCCCAGCAGACACAGAACAGTACACAGAATGCTATATAGTGTGGCTGAACGAGCGGTGTACTACTGTTCCCAGCAGACACAGAACAGTACACAGAATGCTATATAGTGTGGCTGAACGAGCGGTGTACCACTATTCCCAGCAGACACAGAACAGTACACAGAATGCTATATAGTGTGGCTGAACGAGCGGTGTACTACTGTTCCCAGCAGACACAGAACAGTACACAGAATGCTATATAGTGTGGCTGAACGAGCGGTGTACTACTGTTCCCAGCAGACACAGAACAGTACACAGAATGCTATATAGTGTGGCTGAACGAGCGGTGTACTACTGTTCCCAGCAGACACAGAACAGTACACAGAATGCTATATAGTGTGGCTGAACGAGCGGTGTACTACTGTTCCCAGCAGACACAGAACAGTACACAGAATGCTATATAGTGTGGCTGAACGAGCGGTGTACCACTATTCCCAGCAGACACAGAACAGTACACAGAATGCTATATAGTGTGGCTGAACGAGCGGTGTACTACTGTTCCCAGCAGACACAGAACAGTACACAGAATGCTATATAGTGTGGCTGAACGAGCGGTGTACTACTGTTCCCAGCAGACACAGAACAGTACACAGAATGCTATATAGTGTGGCTGAACGAGCGGTGTACTACTGTTCCCAGCAGACACAGAACAGTACACAGAATGCTATATAGTGTGGCTGAACGAGCGGTGTACCACTGTTCCCAGCAGACACAGAACAGTACACAGAATGCTATATAGTGTGGCTGAACGAGCGGTGTACCACTGTTCCCAGCAGACACAGAACAGTACACAGAATGCTATATAGTGTGGCTGAACGAGCGGTGTACTACTGTTCCCAGCAGTGACACACAATGACTGGGGGGGACCCTGGCTAGCGTGGCTGGAGCGCGAACTACCCTGCCTGCCTACCCAAAGCTAAACCCACAGACAAATGGCGGAGATATGACGTGGTTCGGGTATTTATTTACCCGAACCACGTGACAGTTCGGCCAATCAGAGCGCGTTCGGGTCCGAACCACGTGACCCGTTCGGCCAATCACAGCGCTAGCCGAACGTTCGGGGAACGTTCGGCCATGCGCTCTTAGTTCGGCCATATGGCCGAACGGTTTGGCCGAGCACCGTCAGGTGTTCGGCCGAACTCGAACATCACCCGAACAGGGTGATGTTCTGCAGAACCCGAACAGTGGCGAACACTGTTCGCCCAACACTACTCTCCACCACCAGCATGAGCCGCCACATGCTATCCAAACATCCCACTCTGTGGGCAAACGCGGCAGGACAGGGTACCAGCAACACTGCCTCCCTTGGGTTCACCAGACTCACCACCAGACCCGCCTCAGCAGCAGCAGTAGCCCAGCCATTGCGTGGTTCACAACATTCACAAACATCAGACGACGCTGACACTGTCACTTTCCGGAGTAGTGCTCTTGAGGTCTCCCAGTCTTCATCAAACACAACAACCAACAGCCCTTCCGTGTGCAGCGCTACGGTTCAGTTGTCTGTGTCGGAGATGTTTGAGCGCAAGAGGAAATTGCCAGCAAATGACCCCCGGGCCGTGGCAGTAACAGCCAGCATAGCCAAGCTACTGGCCTGCGAAATGCTGCCATATCGAGTGGTGGAGACAAACAGCTTCAAGGGCATGATGTCAGTGGCCATCCCACGTTACGTGGTTCCCAGCCGCTACCACTTTGCGCGCTCTGCAGTGCCTGAGTTGCATGAGCACGTGGTCAGCAAAATAACCCGAAGCTTGAAGAATGCCGTTGCCTGCAAGGTTCACCTCACCACTGACACCTGGACGAGTGCGTTCGGCCAGGGTCGATACATCTCCCTTACCGCGCACTGGGTGAACCTTGTGGAGCCTGGCAGCGATTCCTCACCTGCTACGGCGCGGGTGTTGCCCACGCCGCAAACAGCTGCACCGCCGTCCCTCCCACTGGATAACAACAGCAGCACCTACCTCTCTGACTCCTTCTCCTCCAACGCATCTCAAAGCTGTACCTCATCCAGAAACGCTAACCCAGCAGCAGTAGGATCGTGGAAGCAGTGCAGCACAGCTGTTGGCATGCGTCAGCAAGCGTTGCTGAAGCTGATCTGCCTTGGGGATAAGCAGCACACAGGGGAGGAAATTTGGAAGGGAATAAAGGAACAGACGGATTTGTGGCTGGCACCGCTGGACCTGAAACCGGGCATGGTTGTGTGTGATAATGGGAGTAATCTCATTCGCGCTTTAAGGTTGGCTAAGCTGACACACATCCCTTGCCTGGCGCATGTGATGAACCTAGTAGTTCAGTGGTTCCTGAGGACATACCCAGGCGTGGCCGATCTTCTGTTGAAGGTGCGTCGAGTTGCCAAACATTGTAGAAATTCCAGTACTGCTTCGGGGGCACTCGCCAAGATGCAGGAGCGCTTCAATCTCCCCCACCATCGCTTGCTGTGTGATGTCCCTACGCGCTGGAATTCTACGCTGCACATGCTAGCCCGCTTTTGTGAGCAGAAGAGCGCAGTGGTCCAGTACATGACGGCGCAGTACCGAGGCGCATCCGGACAGCTGCCAAGCTTCTGTGGATCCGATTGGGCCAACATGTTGGACCTCTGCCAAGTCCTCCAAAATTTTGAGCAATCCACGTTGCTTGTGAGCAGTGACAACTCTTCAGTCAGCATTACCATACCACTGCTGTGTTTACTGAAGAGGTCAATGTTGAAAATCAAGGAAACAGCTGTCATGATGCAACTGGGGGAATCTGAAGGAGAAAACGATCAGCGTGATGGTACCAACATCAGGCCATCCGCCTCAGGGAACGCTGGCCCCAGCAGCTATGACGAAGAAGAGGAGGAGGAACAGCTGGAGTTGGAGCAGGAATTTCATGCCACCACTGACGAGGGCCAGAGCGGTGCACGTTGGACTTCCACAATTCAGCGCGAATGGTCAGCAGAAGCAGACCAGGAGGAAGGTGACGACTATGATGCATCACAACAACTATCACAACGCTCACAAGAGGATGATGAGGATTCTGGTAGGACTCTGGCACACATGGCTCAATTCATGCTAGACTGCATTGAACGTGACCCACGCATTGTGCGCATTCTGGACAACACCAATTACTGGGTTTATACCCTTCTGGATCCACGGTACAAACACAATGTTCCAAAACTGCTTGAAGAAAGAGTCAGACAGGTCAAAATGGAAGAATACCAGCAGGCCCTTGTGGAGACTTTAGAGAGGAGATTGACATCCTCCCCCTCCTCTAGCCAGTTGTACGCCGACAGACTGACTTCCGCAAACCCAGGACGACCAGGAGGGCAGCAAACAACGCAAGCCGCAGCTAGTGCCCAAAAGGGAATGGTATCGGCAGTGTCCTTGGAGTGGGAAAATTTTCTGACACCCATGCAGCAGCAGCCCACTGAACAGCAAGCGTGCAGATCCACCTCCAACACCGATCGCCTGGAGAAGATGGTCAAGGACTACATGTCAGATGACGTAGCTGTGTCGAACAATCCATCTGCACCCTTCAACTATTGGGTATCGAAGCTAGACACCTGGCACGAACTGGCAATGTACGCAATAGAGGTGCTGGCTTGCCCGGCAGCCAGCGTTATGTCGGAACGCTGTTTCAGTGCTGCCGGAGGCATCGTCACAGATCGGCGTATCCGCCTCTCCACAGAAAATGCAGACCGTCTGACTCAAATTAAAATGAATCAATCCTGGATTGGAAATGACTACGCAACACTCCAGGACCCCAACCAAGTAACATGACCAATGAACATCTGGGATGGTGTAGCGTTTCCGGTCCCTGTTTATTGAACCTCTCATCTGTATTACATTTATGACTACATGGCGGCAAAAAGCATTGGTGCTATATCCGCACGCTTTTTGTCCTCCTGCAAGGCCTGGGTTGTTGTGTCTCACAAAGCGTGGCCTTCTCCTCCTGCTCCTCCTCCTGTTCCATCACGTCTGCTGCTGCTGGGTTAGCGTTGCCGCGTGGTCCCTGTTTATTGAACCACTTATCTTTATTACATTTATGACTGCATGGCGGTACAAAGCATGCTATCCGCACGCTTCTTGTCCTCATGCAAGGCCTGGGTTGTTGTGTCTCACAAAGCGTGGCCTTCTCCTCCTGCGCCTCCTCCTGTTCCATCACGTCTGCTGCTGCTGGGTTAGCGTTGCCGCGTGGTCCCTGTTTATTGAACCACTTATCTTTATTACATTTATGACTGCATGGCGGTACAAAGCATGCTATCCGCACGCTTCTTGTCCTCATGCAAGGCCTGGGTTGTTGTGTCTCACAAAGCGTGGCCTTCTCCTCCTGCGCCTCCTCCTGTTCCATCACGTCTGCTGCTGCTGGGTTAGCGTTGCCGCGTGGTCCCTGTTTATTGAACCACTTATCTTTATTACATTTATGACTGCATGGCGGTACAAAGCATGCTATCCACACGCTTCTTGTCCTCATGCAAGGCCTGGGTTGTTGTGTCTCACAAAGCGTGGCCTTCTCCTCCTGCGCCTCCTCCTGTTCCATCACGGCTGCTGCTGCTGGGTTAGCGTTGCCGCGTGGTCCCTGTTTATTGAACCACTTATCCTTATTACATTTATGACTGCATGGCGGTACAAAGCATGCTATCCGCACGCTTCTTGTCCTCATGCAAGGCCTGGGTTGTTGTGTCTCACAAAGCGTGGCCTTCTCCTCCTGCTCCTCCTCCTGTTCCATCACGTCTGCTGCTGCTGGGTTAGCGTTGCCGCGTGGTCCCTGTTTATTGAACCACTTATCTTTATTACATTTATGACTGCATGGCGGTACAAAGCATGCTATCCGCACGCTTCTTGTCCTCATGCAAGGCCTGGGTTGTTGTGTCTCACAAAGCGTGGCCTTCTCCTCCTGCGCCTCCTCCTGTTCCATCACGTCTGCTGCTGCTGGGTTAGCGTTGCCGCGTGGTCCCTGTTTATTGAACCACTTATCTTTATTACATTTATGACTGCATGGCGGTACAAAGCATGCTATCCGCACGCTTCTTGTCCTAATGCAAGGCCTGGGTTGTTGTGTCTCACAAAGCGTGGCCTTCTCCTCCTGCGCCTCCTCCTGTTCCATCACGTCTGCTGCTGCTGGGTTAGCGTTGCCGCGTGGTCCCTGTTTATTAAACCACTTATCTTTATTACATTTATGACTGCATGGCGGTACAAAGCATGCTATCCGCACGCTTCTTGTCCTCATGCAAGGCCTGGGTTGTTGTGTCTCACAAAGCGTGGCCTTCTCCTCCTGCGCCTCCTCCTGTTCCATCACGTCTGCTGCTGCTGGTGCTGGGTTAGCGTTACCGGTCCCTTTTCGTGGAACCTCTTCTCTGTATTACATTTATGACTGCATGGCGAAAAAAAGCATGTTACCTGTGCAAAGAAACATGACATTTTCCACATTTAAAAGACAGTTTTTCCTTTGAAACTTTACAATCAATTTTCTCAAAAACTATAAGCTCTTTTTCAAATATTTTTTTTCCTCTTGTACCCACTCCCAAGGTGCACATACCCTGCTAATTTGGGGTATGTAGCATGTAAGGAAGCTTTACAAAGCACGAAAGTTCGGGTCCCCATTGACTTCCATTATGTGCGGAGTTCAGCGCGAACACCCGAACATCGCGGCGATGTTCGCCGAACGTTCGCGAACCCGAACATCTAGGTGTTCGCCCAACAGACGTCATACAGAAATGTATAGGCAATAACAAAGATCCTCACTTCAAAAAGCAAGCATTTCAATCTTTAGGTTGCCTGATGAGTTTGACAATTTCCTCCAGTCCCACCTTGACTACTTTTATAGCTCCCAACTGTGCCGCTTTTGGAGAGGCAGCCCCTCTTTGGGAACTCAGTCCCTCTGTCTCTTGTTCTTCTTTATTTGTCCCTTTTTCAGGACTCATGTACAGATCTATGTAAATATATTTATTTTATCTACTGAAATACTGTATGTGTTTAATTGACTCTAATCTAATAAGAGTCTAATTGACTCTCCCATCCTTTAATTTAACCACTTTAGCCTTCAGTGTTTTTTCACCTTACACATCCGAGCAATTTTCACATTTCAGCGCTCCTCCCATTCATTCACCAATAACTTTATCACTACTCATCACATCTAAATGATCTTAATCTTGTTTTTTTTCACCACCAATTAGGCTTTTGGGGGGTGGTATTTGTTTTCAGTATTTATTTTATTTTCTATGCATTTTAAAGGGAAAAACAGGGTAAGAATGAAAACATACACTATTTCCCTATTTCCATCCAGTATGGATTAAAATAAACAATGCTATCGTACATAAAATTCACACATTGTAATCCAAACATGTAAATTATGTCCCTAGAGGGGATCATATATCATTTGGAAGTAAAGGTGTATTTTTTTCTGTGTTGTGTTTCTTGTTTTCACATTGTACCCTAGCAATAATTACAAGTACTCATGTGCAAAAATAACAGTAATATACCCTCATGGCATACATATTAAAAAAGCCGAGTCCTTAGGGTAACATTTTATGTGTCCTGATTTAAATTCTTTCACTTTATTTTATTATTGCAAGCTTTTTATTTTGGTACTGAATATATGAAAATAAAAAAAGTATTGCTTTTTATTCAGTTTGTTACTAAAAGTAATTCACAAGACATAGGCCTCAACCCAAAAAACCCTAAAATCTATTCTACAACTTGTCACGGTTAAAAGGATACCCCACATATGTCATCTGATAACTATCTGGGCATCTAGCATGCCATTAACGACAAAGTGTACATGTGGCTTTGGACAGGCCATTTTTTTCCACATAGTATTTTAGCAACATACTATGTTTGCATAGAAGAGTCTGGGCAGCAATCAAATAGCACCAAAAGAAAGCTGTATTAGTGACAAGAAAAGGAGGTAAAAATTCATTTAGATAGCAGGTTGTATGACCGAGCAATAAACCGTTAAAGCTGCATTGGTCTGAATGGAAAAAGTGTCTGGTCCTTAAGGGGTTTTGAGACTGCAGTCCTTAAGTGGTTAAAAGTGGGTATTTTGTAAGCTACTGACTTGTGTGGGTCGTGTGACTTTCCCAAATTTGATCATAATTTTGAAAGCGAGATTTTTTTTAAATTATGGATTCAGTTTGTCCCTACCTATTTTTTATGTGATATTGGCCCAAGCTATAAAACACATCAAAATGTATTCTACAACTCATTATGATTAAAATGAGGTCACATATAGGTCATTTGATAACAAACTGGATGCACAGCAATCCATTATTCTCAAGGTGCGCCTATGGCTTTTTTTTTTTTTTTTTTTGCAGTTCTTTTAGATAGGGACTGGTTAATGTCAGGAGTAGGTGGTGGGTGGTTAGGGTTAGGAATAACTGAGTGGTGGTTAGGGTAAGGCATAGTTAGCGGAGGGTTCCGGTGAGAGTTAGGGTACAGGGGTGATAGTAGAATAGCAGAATATTGGTTAAATTACCCATATTCTACAATAGTGGATAATAGACTATAGGTAAAATTACCAATAATCTATTACCGTTATTTCATTTTCATGCCCATTTCCATCATTTTTGCGCCAATTTTTCCTCATGGTGCGATTATAGATACACCCTGTCAATACTTAACACTAACTTTCCCCTATCTATGCCTAACCCCAGCCAACCCAACCCAGACTCCCAACACTAATCTTCCCCAATCTAAACCTAACAATAATGGGTGTCGCCATAAGCACCCATGTAAAACACTGCTAATAGCAGCTATAAAAGTAAATTTGGGTGCCAGAGTCGCACGATAAAATAATGGGCACCGAGCCCGCCCACTATAGGAACTGCAGCTATAAATAGCGGGTGTCGTGGCGCCGGCTATTTTTATAGCGGCTAAATTTATAGCAGCTTTTTCTGTAGTGGGCTTTCCTGCTGATCACTATTTTATCGTGCTGTTATAGCCGATATTAGTGGCGTTTTACATGGGTCCTATGGTGGCCAGTGATGCTCATCCAGATTCAGTGGCGTAGCTAGGGTATTTGACACCCGGTGCGGATAATTTACCGAACCCCTCCTCCCCCCCAAAAAAAACAAAACGCGCTGTGGCAAAAAAATGGGTGTGTCCGTGTCATCACATGGGCGGGGCTAACTGTAATGCAACTGTATCAGTAAGGCAGTGGGCTAATATAGGTAGCCAGAATAGTTGCCCCCTGCACAGGTTAGAGAGGTAGGTGCCCCCAATTTTGGTTAGTTAGGTAGGTGCCTCCAATATAGGTAGCCAGTATAGTTGCCACCAGTATAGGCTAGCTAGGTAGGTAGGTAGGTGCCCCCAATACAGGTTGGAAAAGTAGGTGCCCCCAGTATAGGTTAGATTAGGTAGGTGCCCCGCAGTATAGGTTAGATAGGTAGCTGCCACCCAGTAAAGGTTAGATTAGGTAGGTGCCCCCCAGTATAGGTTAGATTAGGTAGCTGCCCCCCCAGTATAGGTTAGATTAGGTAGGTGCCCCCCCAGTATAGGTTAGATTAGGTAGGTGCCCCTCAGTATAGGTTAGATTAGGTAGGTGCCCCCCAGTATAGGTTAGATTAGGTAGGTGCCCCCCAGTATAGGTTAGATTAGGTAGGTGCCCCCCATAATGGAGGGGGGAGTCAGCCGCGGGGAGGGCAGCCCGATCTCTTCCTCCCTTCCTCTCCCTGGGCTGCCTTCCGTGCTCCCCCCTCTGACTGCATAGTTGGCCAGGGCAGGGAAACGCTGTATACTGTCAGCAACTCACCTCCCAGGTTCCAGTCGCCGCTGGTCTTCTGCTCTGGATAGACGCTGATACACACGCTGTTTCCTGTTAAACATTTTATTGTGTAGTTAGTTGTTAGAGAGAGTACTACTGCTCGCAACCCCCGCACCCCCCTCACGACGCTAGTGTCCAGATTCCAGATACCCGAACTATCCAGATATCCAAACTTTTTTCTGGTATCCGGACTCGGATACGGGTTCCAGATAGCTGGATAAATCCGGAATGCACTATCCGAGTGAATCCAGATACGTATTAGGTATCCGGAAATCAGTCCAGATACCTAGTTCAGGTACCCAGATCCGGATAGCGTAACCACGGAGATGACGTCCATGACGTCATTGAGCCAATCAGAGGGCTCCCAGCTGAAGCCCTAGTAGCAACCAATCACAGAGGGGTACCCTGGCCAGCCCCCTCCTGTACTGTATATAAGGTGGGCGCCATGATGAGAATCTCATCCTTGCTTGTGACTGCTCACTGAGAGACATCTCCAGTGCTGTTGTTGGCTAAGCAATTGCTGTATTCTGTGCTAAACCTAGCGTTATTGCTCCTAAACACCTGTACTACACTAGTATTTTATTGTGTAGTTAGTTGTTGGAGAGAGTACTACTGCTGTGTTTTCTGTGTGTTGCTACAGATAGTTACGAAATCCAAAGTCGAGTCAGCACCGTCTTAAGTAGTGTTGGGCGAACAGTGTTCGCCACTGTTCGGGTTCTGCAGAACATCACCCTGTTCGGGTGATGTTCGAGTTCGGCCGAACACCTGACGGTGCTCGGCCAAACCGTTCGGCCATATGGCCGAACTAAGAGCGCATGGCCGAACGTTCCCCGAACGTTCGGCTAGCGCTGTGATTGGCCGAACGGGTCACGTGGTTCGGACCCGAACGCGCTCTGATTGGCCGAACTGTCACGTGGTTCGGGTAAATAAATACCCGAACCACGTCATATCTCCGCCATTTGTCTGTGGGTTTAGCTTTGGGTAGGCAGGCAGGGTAGTTCGCGCTCCAGCCACGCTAGCCAGGGTCCCCCCCAGTCATTGTGTGTCACTGCTGGGAACAGTAGTACACCGCTCGTTCAGCCACACTATATAGCATTCTGTGTACTGTTCTGTGTCTGCTGGGAACAGTAGTACACCGCTCGTTCAGCCACACTATATAGCATTCTGTGTACTGTTCTGTGTCTGCTGGGAACAGTAGTACACCGCTCGTTCAGCCACACTATATAGCATTCTGTGTACTGTTCTGTGTCTGCTGGGAACAGTAGTACACCGCTCGTTCAGCCACACTATATAGCATTCTGTGTACTGTTCTGTGTCTGCTGGGAACAGTAGTACACCGCTCGTTCAGCCACACTATATAGCATTCTGTGTACTGTTCTGTGTCTGCTGGGAACAGTAGTACACCGCTCGTTCAGCCACACTATATAGCATTCTGTGTACTGTTCTGTGTCTGCTGGGAATAGTGGTACACCGCTCGTTCAGCCACACTATATAGCATTCTGTGTACTGTTCTGTGTCTGCTGGGAACAGTAGTACACCGCTCGTTCAGCCACACTATATAGCATTCTGTGTACTGTTCTGTGTCTGCTGGGAATAGTGGTACACCGCTCGTTCAGCCACACTATATAGCATTCTGTGTACTGTTCTGTGTCTGCTGGGAACAGTAGTACACCGCTCGTTCAGCCACACTATATAGCATTCTGTGTACTGTTCTGTGTCTGCTGGGAACAGTAGTACACCGCTCGTTCAGCCACACTATATAGCATTCTGTGTACTGTTCTGTGTCTGCTGGGAACAGTAGTACACCGCTCGTTCAGCCACACTATATAGCATTCTGTGTACTGTTCTGTGTCTGCTGGGAACAGTAGTACACCGCTCGTTCAGCCACACTATATAGCATTCTGTGTACTGTTCTGTGTCTGCTGGGAACAGTAGTACACCGCTCGTTCAGCCACACTATATAGCATTCTGTGTACTGTTCTGTGTCTGCTGGGAACAGTAGTACACCGCTCGTTCAGCCATACTATATAGCATTCTGTGTACTGTTCTGTGTCTGCTGGGAACAGTAGTACACCGCTCGTTCAGCCACACTATATAGCATTCTGTGTACTGTTCTGTGTCTGCTGGGAATAGTGGTACACCGCTCGTTCGCCACTGTATAGCATTGTGCTCTGTGTCGCTGCTGGGAATAGTGGTACACCGCTCACCCGTCACTGTATAGCATTGTGCTCTGTGTCGCTGCTGGGAATAGTGGTACTGTATAGCATTTCTGTACTGCCACTGTACTGCTGCCAGTCAGCGTGTACTGTAAGGATAAGTGAAATGAGGAAGAAATCCGGTGAAAGAGGGAGGGGCAAGGGAAGAGGTGTTTCCCCTGACGGTTCACGTACAGGCCACAGGGGAGCACCCAAGAAAACCCACTCAATACCGCCCATGTTGTCCAGGACAACAACCCTCACAAATCCAAAAGAACAGGACCAGATAATTACTTGGATGACCTCTCAAGCGTCCAGCAGTGGGTTAAGCAGCACCAGCACATCACGCACGAGGTCCGAGTCCTCAGCCAGTTACAAGGAGCCAGTGGGCACAAAGCTGACACAACCGGCAGCGACACCACGCACACAACTGCCAGATAACCAGTCCGATGAATTACCTCAGGACACAATGGGGTATTCGCAGGAGCTATTCCCAGCCCAACAAACTTCCACCTTTCAAAGGTCAATGGAGGAACAGCCAGAAATGTTGTGCCTGGATTCACAACCGTTAACTGTGGGAAATGCACCGCGCACTGAAATACAAGGCGAGTCCGAAGAGGACTCGGAAACCCAAATCCCAGAGCAATTTGGGCAGGAGGGGTTGCAATTGCAGGAGGTCGGCCGACAAGATCTGGAAGACGACGTTGGAGTGTGCTGCGCAGAGGTTGTTGTGGGGAGCTCTACTCCACGGCGGTGGCCCACAATGACATATGACGAGTTTGAGGAGATGGAAGAGGAGGGTATGGACAATGTGGACAGAGACCCAGATTTTGTTTGTGAACGAGAACATCGCCGTCGTAGCAGCAGCACAGATGAGTCTGTTGAAGAACCCACTGCTGCACGAGTTCGCCTTGTGCCACAAGGTAGGCGGCGCGCAATTTCAGGCACCACAAGCGTGGAAGTTCAAGTGAGAGGCAAAAGAGGAGCAAACAGAAATCGCCAGCAAGGAGGCAGGTACTCCAAAGTCTGGGCTTTCTTTGAAGACTGCACTGAGGATGTTACCATGGCGATTTGCAAGGTGTGCAAGACCCGCCTGAGCAGGGGGAAAAATATTAACAACCTCTCCACCACCAGCATGAGCCGTCACATGCTATCCAAACATCCCACTCTTTGGGCAAACGCGTCAGGACAGGGTACCAGAAACAACACTGCCTCCCTTGGGTTCACCAGACTCACCACCAGACCCGCCTCAGCAGCAGCAGTAGCCCAGCCATTGCGTGGTTCACAACATTCACAAACATCAGACGACGCTGACACTGTCACTTTCCGGAGTAGTGCTCTTGAGGTCTCCCAGTGTTCATCAAACACAACAACCAACAGCCCTTCCGTGTGCAGCGCTACGGTTCAGTTGTCTGTGTCGGAGATGTTTGAGCGCAAGAGGAAATTGCCAGCAAATGACCCCCGGGCCGTGGCAGTAACAGCCAGCATAGCCAAGCTTCTGGCCTGCGAAATGCTGCCATATCGATTGGTGGAGACAAACAGCTTCAAGGGCATGATGTCAGTGGCCATCCCACGTTACGTGGTTCCCAGCCGCTACCACTTTGCACGCTCTGCAGTGCCTGAGTTGCATGAGCACGTGGTCAGCAAAATAACCCGAAGCTTGAAGAATGCCGTTGCCTGCAAGGTTCACCTCACCACTGACACCTGGACGAGTGCGTTCGGCCAGGGTCGATACATCTCCCTTACCGCGCACTGGGTGAACCTTGTGGAGCCTGGCAGCGATTCCTCACCTGCTACGGCACGGGTGTTGCCCACGCCACAAACAGCTGCACCGCCGTCCCTCCCACTGGATAACAGCAGCACCTACCTCTCTGACTCCTTCTCCTCCAACGCATCTCAAGGCTGTACCTCATCCGGAAATGCTAACCCAGCAGCAGTAGGATCGTGGAAGCAGTGCAGCACAGCTGTTGGCATGCGTCAGCAAGCGTTGCTGAAGCTAATCTGCCTTGGGGATAAGCAGCACACAGGGGAGGAAATTTGGAGGGGAATAAAGGAACAGACGGATTTGTGGCTGGCACCGCTGGACCTGAAACCGGGCATGGTTGTGTGTGATAATGGGAGTAATCTCATTCGCGCTTTAAGGTTGGCTAAGCTGACACACATCCCTTGCCTGGCGCACGTGATGAACCTAGTAGTTCAGCGGTTCCTGAGGACATACCCAGGCGTGCCCGATCTGCTGTTGAAGGTGCGTCGAGTGTCCAAACATTGTAGAAATTCCAGTACTGCTTCGGGGGCACTCGCCAAGATGCAGGAGCGCTTCAATCTCCCCCACCATCGCTTGCTGTGTGATGTCCCTACGCACTGGAATTCTACGCTGCACATGCTAGCCCGCTTTTGCGAGCAGAAGAGTGCAGTGGTCCAGTACATGACGGCGCAGTACCGAGGCGCATCCGGCCAGCTGCCAAGCTTCTGTGGATCCGATTGGGCCAACATGTTGGACCTCTGCCAAGTCCTCCAAAATTTTGAGCAATCCACGTTGCTTGTGAGCAGTGACAACTCTTCAGTCAGCATTACCATACCACTGCTGTGTTTACTGAAGAGGTCGATGTTAAAAATCAAGGAAACAGCTGTCATGATGCAACTGGGGGAATCTGAAGGAGAAAACGATCAGCGTGATGGTACCAACATCAGGCCATCCGCCTCAGGGAACGCTGGCCCCAGCAGCTATGACGAAGAAGAGGAGGAGGAACAGCTGGAGTTGGAGCAGGAATTTCATGCCACCACTGACGAGGGCCAGAGCGGTGCACGTTGGACTTCCACAATTCAACGCGAATGGTCAGCAGAAGCAGACCAGGAGGAAGGTGACGACTATGATGCATCACAACAACTATCACAACGCTCACAAGAGGATGATGAGGATTCTGGTAGGACTCTGGCACACATGGCTCAATTCATGCTAGACTGCATTGAACGTGACCCACGCATTGTGCGCATTCTGGACAACACCAATTACTGGGTTTATACCCTTCTGGATCCACGGTACAAACACAATGTTCCAAAACTGCTTGAAGAAAGAGTCAGACAGGTCAAAATGGAAGAATACCAGCAGGCCCTTGTGGAGACTTTAGAGAGGAGATTGACATCCTCCCCCTCCTCTAGCCAGTTGTACGCAGACAGACTGACTTCCGCAAACCCAGGACGACCAGGAGGGCAGCAAACAACGCAAGCCGCAGCTAGTACCCAAAAGGGAATGGTATCGGCAGTGTCCTTGGAGTGGGAAAATTTTCTGACACCCATGCAGCCGCAGCCCACTGAACAGCAAGCGTGCAGATCCACCTCCAACACCGATCGCCTGGAGAAGATGGTCAAGGACTACATGTCAGATGGCGTAGCTGTGTCGAACCATCCATCTGCACCCTTCAACTATTGGGTATCGAAGCTAGACACCTGGCACGAACTGGCAATGTACGCAATAGAGGTGCTGGCTTGCCCGGCAGCCAGCGTTATGTCGGAACGCTGTTTCAGTGCTGCCGGAGGCATCGTCACAGATCGGCGTATCCGCCTCTCTACAGAAAATGCAGACCGTCTGACTCAAATTAAAATGAATCAATCCTGGATTGGAAATGACTACGCAACACTCCAGGACCCCAACCAAGTAACATGACCAATGAACATCTGGGATGGTGTTGCGTTTCCGGGCCCTGTTTATTGAACCTCTCATCTGTATTACATTTATGACTGCATGGCGGCAAAAAGCATTGCTGCTATATCCGCACGCTTTTTGTCCACATGCAAGGCCTGGGTTGTTGTGTCTCACAAAGCGTGGCCTTCTCCTCCTGCGCCTGCTCCTGTTCCATCACGTCTGCTGCTGCTGGGTTAGCGTTGCCGCGTGGTCCCTGTTTATTGAACCACTTATCTTTATTACATTTATGACTGCATGGCGGTACAAAGCATGCTATCCGCACGCTTCTTGCCCTCATGCAAGGCCTGGGTTGTTGTGTCTCACAAAGCGTGGCCTTCTCCTCCTGCGCCTGCTCCTGTTCCATCACGTCTGCTGCTGCTGGGTTAGCGTTGCCGCGTGGTCCCTGTTTATTGAACCACTTATCTTTATTACATTTATGACTGCATGGCGGTACAAAGCATGCTATCCGCACGCTTCTTGCCCTCATGCAAGGCCTGGGTTGTTGTGTCTCACAAAGCGTGGCCTTCTCCTCCTGCGCCTGCTCCTGTTCCATCACGTCTGCTGCTGCTGGGTTAGCGTTGCCGCGTGGTCCCTGTTTATTGAACCACTTATCTTTATTACATTTATGACTGCATGGCGGTACAAAGCATGCTATCCGCACGCTTCTTGCCCTCATGCAAGGCCTGGGTTGTTGTGTCTCACAAAGCGTGGCCTTCTCCTCCTGCGCCTCCTCCTGTTCCATCACGTCTGCTGCTGCTGGGTTAGCGTTGCCGCGTGGTCCCTGTTTATTGAACCACTTATCTTTATTACATTTATGACTGCATGGCGGTACAAAGCATGCTATCCGCACGCTTCTTGCCCTCATGCAAGGCCTGGGTTGTTGTGTCTCACAAAGCGTGGCCTTCTCCTCCTCCTGCGCCACCCTCCTCCTGTTCCATCACGTGTGCTGCTGCTGGGTTAGCGTTACCGGTCCCTTTTCCTGGAACCTCTTATATGTATTACATTTATGACTGCATGCCGACAAAAAACATGTTACCTGTGCAAAGAAAACAGACATTTCCCGCATTTAAAAGACAGTTTTCCCTTTGAAACTTTAAAATCGATTTTCTCAAAAACTATAAGCTCTTTTTGCTAATTTTTTTTTCCTCTTGTACCCACTCCCAAGGTGCACATACCCTGTAAATTTGGGGTATGTAGCATGTAAGGAGGCTTTACAAACCACAAAAGTTCGGGTCCCCATTGACTTCCATTATGTTCGGAGTTCGGGTCGAACACCCGAACATCGCGGCCATGTTCGGCCTGTTCGGCCCGAACCCGAACATCTAGATGTTCGCCCAACACTAGTCTTAAGTAGAAAAAGATTTAGCTCTTTTATTAATTGAATAGCATGATGTCAAGCAGCAGCTGTTGCTTAACATCATGCTATTCAATTAATAAAAGAGCTAAATCTTTTTCTACTTAAGACGGTGCTGACTCGACTTTGGATTTCGTTATATGGATGGTCTGATGTGCACAGACCATAGGAGTCTCAGCACGTCTGTACTTTATTCCCCCATTGGTGCTTGCCGCACACTGTGGATGTTGGCTACAAATAGTTACTGCAGTGCTGCTGTTAGAGTCAGTCAGTGTGTGACAGATAAACAGTTAGTGTGTGCTCCTGTCACTCCGACAGTTGAAGTTCTACTAGTACTACTACAACTAGCCTACTACTACTAGTTATATATAGTTAATTTGTATTGAGTTAGCTTACTTTAATTGCAGTGCTTTTACAGTGTGACAGATAGACAGACAGTGTGTCAGTGTGTGCTACTCTGCTGTCCCTCTGTTAGTTGAAGTTCTACTACTACTACTACTACTATCTTCTAGTACTACTGATTTGAATAAAGTACAAGTACCCCACTTCATTTGGACACATATAAAGTTGTACTATGTCTGCTGGCAGCCGGGGGAGGGGCAGCATGAAAAACAAGGGCAAGAGGAGAGGAAGCAGCATTGCCACCACCATCGGCAGTTCTGCCATGTCAGTGTCCATTCCGCCGCTAGCCACTGGCCGTGGACACACTGGGAGCCCAGCTGTTAGGGGGAGTAACACTGCAGAGGTGCAGCAGCATGTAGTGGCCATTTTCCAGCAGGGTCGTTGGCACACATTGGAAGAGAAAGACACTGAGCCTGTGATGAAGCTGATGGTGGATGAGCAAGCCACCACCAGCTCTACAACAGAGATCTCTACCCACCGCCAGGGTCCACACAGAACAAATCGTCTGCTGCCTGTCTGCCATCAGCTATTACGCCATATAGCTGTATTTTGTTGGAAAAAAAACAAAAAACTGTTTAATTTTTTTGAGATGTCTGGGCTGATAACTGTGATGTCTCAGTTGTGCATTGGACACAATTGTGGGCTGCACGACCGCTGTCTGGAACCTCCTGATGTTAATTTACAGCCATTTCTTTCTTTTTTTTTTTTTTTTTTTGTATTATACCTCCCCACATAAACAATTGCTGTTTTACTTTAAAAAAACATGATGCTTCATGCATCATTTACTATAAAAGACGTTTTGGAAGCAATTTAAAGGCCACTTCCGGATTTCAATCCGGATAATGGGTTCGGATATCTGGATAGACTCGGATTTCCAAACGGTTCGAATCCAGATATCTGGATTTATCCAGATTTTTTGCTATCTGGATCCAGAACAATCCAGATCAGTGATGCTCATCTGAGCTAGGATATCCGAGGTACTCGGATATCCTAGCTCTTTTTTCACTATTCGAGCTCGAATAGCGAGCTCGAATAGTATTAGCTATCCGGGCTGTGCTATCCGAGCGCACTCGAATAGCAAGCAGCTATCCGGAGATATCCTAGCTATCCGAGCTCGGATAGCGTCACGAGCTCGGATAGCGTCACGACAGACGTCACCTCGAGTCCTCACAAGCGAATCAGAGGGCTCCAAGCCCTCTGACTGTAGCCAATCACAGAGGGGGAGCCTGGCCAAGCCCCCCTCTATAAATAGCGGACGCCATCTTGCCTCACTCGTCCTGCTTGCGACTTACTGACTGATTGTACTGAGAGAACTGCTCCAGTGCTTTTTGTCTGTGTGCAAGTGCATTGCTATTGTTCTAAACCTAGCGTTTTTACACTCCAACACTTGATATTCAACTGTATTGCTTTGTATTGTAGATAGATTGTATTTTAGGCAGTTTAGGTTGTGTGATTAGGGACTAGGGAGGGAGACTGTCACTGGTGCTGCTGCAGGCCTGCAGACAGCAGCTAGGCCCTGTGCCTAGGCAAGGCAGCCTGCCCTGCTCTGTGCTCTAGTCTCTACCTTACCTGTGCTCTCACCTGTCCTACTCTACTCCTGTACTACTACTTCTGTGTTAGATAGATTATTGTACTATAGTATTTTGTAGTTAGCAAGGCCCAGCTTTACTGCTATACCTGTCCTGCTGTATCTGCTCTCTGTAATCTAGTCACACCTGTTGTATTATTTAGCTAGATTCTTCTTTTGTTTAGTTAGTAGTACTGTAGTCAGTGTACTCTGGTCTGTGTATAGGTACCGTCCGTCACCGTGTTACCTAGGATCTTTGTGTGCGCAGTGCACATCTTCGCTGTCCGCACACTCTCGTTAGTGCTACACCCGTCCTATTTTTTTCTATTACTTCTATTGTGTATTTGCTGACTTGTACTGTAGTCTGTGTATAGGGACACCGTCAGTCAGCGTCAGCTAGGGTCTTTGTGTGCGCAGTGCGCACTCTCTCGTTAGCGCTACACCGATCTCTGCTGTAGAGTACACCTGTCCGTCACCTCACACACCCACCACCACCAGTCCCACCCCATTAAAGTACCCCACTTGTCCCACCCGCCTTTACATACATACGTTTTTTTTCATTTGTATAATATTAAAAATATACAATGTCTGGCACTGGCAGCCGCGGTCTGGGCAGGGGCAGCAAGGGCAGCAAGGGCATCACCAAGAGAGGAGGTCGTGGGCGTGGCAGCCGCGCCACCACCACCATGCGTAGTTCTGCGTCTGCACCAGTGGCTATTCCGCCATTAGCCACTGGCCGTGGACGCCTTGGCCGCCCAACAGCTGGGAGTCACGCTGCAGAGACACAGCAGCAGCAGCGTGTGGCCCAGATGTTCCTCCCACCGTCAGGTCATAGCCGTCCTATTGAGGAGAAGGACGCAGACGCTGTGGTGGAACTGATGGTGGATGAGCAGGCCACCATTAGCTCTGGAACCGAGTCCTCCACCCCCGCCACCACTCCTGTTCGCAAGAGCAGCAGCAGCCGCCAAGCACTGCCTGGGGAGCAGGAGGAGGAGGAGTGCAGTTCTCCAGCCCCAGCGGGCGACATCAGCACCCTGTCACTAAGCACCTTCTTATCCCCAAGCACAGCGGGGTTATAGAGTGCTGTTGCAGAAGAATTGGCGGAAGAAGGAATGCTCATGGGCACTTTGGGGGATGATGCTTTGGACAGTCAGACAGTGGTGACTGTCCATCCGCCCATGCATGCAGAAGGGGAGTTTGGGGGATCCCAGCAGGACATGTTTGTGGAGGGGGAGGATGATGATGACATTGTGAAGGACAAAGACTGGTTGCCAGGTCCTGGGAGTGGGGATGTCATCAGCTCTGAGGAGGAGGAGGAGGAGGATGCGTCTGCGGGCCTTGCTAGAAGGATCAGCATCGCAGGCATGGGCAGGATCACAAGTGGGCGTGGTATGCAGGCCACACAGCGTGCTGATCAGGAGACGAGTTCTGCCAGTGCCACCACCAGCCGCACCAAGAACCCCCCCCCCCCCCCCCCCAACCACCACAGGGAAACCAGCGGCAGCAGCACCTTCCAGCCGAAAGGGCAACTTCACCTCCCCAATATGAAAATTTTTCACCCTTCCATATTTGGAGTGCAAGTATGCCACCTGCAACCAGTGCCGCAAGCAGCTCAGCAGAGGGAAGGAGCCTTCTGCGTTTGGCACCACCTCTCTGGTCAACCACCTTGCAGGGAAACACTTTCACGAACATGAGGAGTTCGTGAAGTTGAAGGAAGCTGGCAGTGGCAGTGGCAGACCCGCCACCACTGCGAAGCCGTCGGCAGCAGGAGTGCGTCAGCAACGCACTGCTCCTCCTATCTCTGCAAATCCTGCCGCCGACACTGAGGCCTGTTCTGGCAGCCAGTCCTCAGTGGCCTCCTCTGCTCCCTCCACTGCTTCCCGTGCCAGCAAAAGACATCGCCAGACCCTGCTCAGCGACACCTTCCAGGGGGTGGTCAGGGTTCTGCCTCCCAGCAGCCGTCGCGTGCGTCAGCTGAACGGCTTGCTGGCACGGGCCATGTGCTCCCAACTTCTGCCTTATTCCCTTGTGCAGGAGGGGAGCGACATGCGTGCGCTCCTGATGTGTGCAGCCCCCGATTGGCCAATCCCCAGTCGACATTATTTTGCACGCACGGCCATCCCTGCACTTCACCGCTCTGTGATGGCCAATGTCGGGAGAGGGCTGGAGCATGCGGTGGGTCAATGGGTCCACGTCACCATGGACTCGTGGAGCAGCCGGTTTGGGACAGGCCACTATCTGTCCTTCACCGCGCCTTGGGTCAGCTTGGTGGAAGGGGGTGAGGAGGGGGGAGCAGCATCGGGCACTGTCAGAGCAGCAGCAGCACCAACAACGCAGTGGGTGGTGCCACCATGCAGGGTCAGCGGAACAGCAGCAGGTTCCTCTGATCCGCTTCCATCCTCCACCACACCAGCCCAAACCCCCCGCCTCAGCAGCAGCGTGAAGCCCCGCCACTGCCAAGCGCTGCTGGAATTGGTCAGCCTGGGGAAGACCAAACTGACGGCGAACCACGTCCTGGCCAAACTCCGAGAGCAGGAGAGGAATTGGCTGACCCCCAGAGGCCTCAGAGTTGGAGAGGTGGTGTCCGACAATGGGGCAAACCTGGTTGCTGCCATCAGCAGGGGAGACCTGACCCACATCCCCTGCCTGGCGCACGTCCTGAACCTGGTAGTCCAAGTTCCTGCGGACCTACCAGGGGATGGACCGACTCCTTGAGGCGGCAAGGAAGGTTGTGCGTCACTTCCAGGACTCGCCCGCAGCCGTGGCGAGCCTGGAAGAGGTGCAGAAGGAGCTGCACCTGCCACAGCACTGGCTCATGCTCGATGTTCCAACTCGCTGGAACTCCACCCTGGTGATGTTGGAGCATCTGGTTGAACAGAGGCAGGCTGTCAGCCAGTATGTTGCACGAGCAACAGTTGCCTCCCTCACTGCAACTGGGCGTGCCGCCACCAACCTCCCGTCCATCATCTCCACGGAGGACTGGGGGCACATGCAGCAGGTGTGCTCAGTCCTGGCACCCTTCCTGCAGGCCACCAACATGGTGAGCAGGGACCATGCAATGGTGTGCGAGTGGGTCCCCTTGGTGTGTGTGCTGGACAGGGCCCTGTATGCACTGGTGGAAGAGGGAGCGGCAGCCTTGGACCAGCAGGAGCTGCAGGCAGCTTCACAGGCCACCTCTGAGGAGGAGGGCTCGGAGTTGGTGGAGGTCCCTGACCTTGCTGCTGATGAGGGGAGCAGCAGAGGGCAGCTGGACTGGTGCGGGGGTGGAGAGAGGATGAGGTGGAGGAGGCAGAGGAGGACAGCAATGTCGGCTCTGGGGCTGCCGATGATGTGCCAACAGACGTGGCCCAGACTGTTCCCAATGGCAGCGCACATGCTGAGGTGCCTGCGCAAGGACCCAAGGGTGATCCAGATGAAGCAGAGGGAGGACATCTGGATCTGCATGATGCTGGACCCACGTCTGAAGGGGAAGCTCAGCCAGCTCCTGCCTGCAGGAGGAGACCGTGCGCAACAAATGAGGGATTTGCAGCTGTCCCTTGAGCGCTTGGAGGAAGCCTTCCCTCAGACATCCACCCCCACTGTCCAGCCAGCACAGAGGCAGCAGCAGGTGCCTGCATCCACCAGCAGCAAGTGCACGCGCACCACAGACCTGCTGTCTCTGACCCAAGAGCTCTACATGAGTGTAGAGCTGCCAAGGACTAGAGAGGAGGTGCCTACAGCAGCATCCTTCTCCAGTCACAGGCAGCGCTTGACCCGCATGGTGGCTGACTACATGGGGTCCTTCAGCGGGCTTGACAGCGTGGCCCCTGTTGATCACATGGAGTATTGGGTCAAGCACCTGCCGATCTGGAGCGAGCTTGCGCAGTACGCCCTGGAAGTGCTCTCCTGCCCCCCTTCCAGCGTACTGTCAGAGCGTTGCTTCAGTGCAGCCGGTGGAGTCGTCACTGAGAAGCGATCTCGTCTGTCTCACAAGTCTGTGGACAGACTGACGTTTCTCAAAATGAACCAGGCTTGGGTGGAATGCGAATTCATGGCCCCTGTTGTCGGCGAGAGGGGTACATGAAGTGACGACTGGCACACACACATACACCTGCTGCTGCTGCTGTTATATTTCATCCTGCTGTCTGTGTCTCCACTGCCAGGGAACACATTACAAGGTGCTGCTGCCCAAGTGCCACCAGCTATTATGCTCAACAATAGCTGCATTACTTTGAAAAAAAAAATTGCCACACACACTTATCCTCCTCACGCTGCCTGCTGTTATATTTCCTCCTGCTGTCTGTGTCTCCTCTCCACTGCCAGGGAACACATTACAAGGTGCTGCTGCCCATGCGCCACCAGCTATTATGCTCAACAATAGCTGCCTGCTGCCAAATGCCAGTCTGCCACACATACTTATCCTCCTCACGCTGCCTGCTGTTATATTTCCTCCTGCTGTCTGTGTCTCCTCTCCACTTCCAGGGAACACATTACAAGATGCTGCTGCCCATGCGCCACCAGCTATTACGCTCAACAGTAGCTGCAATAATTAAAAAAAAATTGTAATTATTTTAGAGGTGTCCGGGTTGAAAACTGTGCTGTCCCAATTGTGTATTGGACACAATGTGGGCTTCACGACCGCTGTCTGGAACCTCATGCTGTTCATTTACGGCCCTGGAACCAACTCTAGGAACCAGGGCCTACTATGTCTTGCTGCCTGCCCTCCTGCCTGCTGCCAAATGCCAGTCTGCCACACACACTTATCCTCCTCACGCTGCCTGCTGTTATATTTCCTCCTGCTGTCTGTGTCTCCTCTCCACTGCCAGGGAACACATTACAAGGTGCTGCTGCCCATGCGCCACCAGCTATTAGGCTCAACAATTGCTGCAATAATTTAAAAAAAAAATTGTAATTATTTTAGAGGTGTCCGGGTTGAAAACTGTGCTGTCCCAATTGTGTATTGGACACAATGTGGGCTTCACGACCGCTGTCTGGAACCTCATGCTGTTCATTTACGGCCCTGGAACCACCGCTAGGAACCAGGGCCTACTATGTCTCACTGCCTGCCCTCCTGCCTGCTGCCAAATGCCAGTCTACCACACACACTTATCCTCCTCACGCTGCCTGCTGTTATATTTCCTCCTGCTGTCTGCGTCTCCTCTCCACTGCCAGGGAACACATTACAAGGTGCTGCTGCCCATGCGCCACTAGCTATTATGCTCAACAATAGCTGCAATAATTTAAAAACAAAAAAAAAATTGTAATTATTTTAGAGGTGTCCGGGTTGAAAACTGTGCTGTCCCAATTGTGTATTGGACACAATGTGGGCTTCACGACCGCTGTCTGGAACCTCATGCTGTTCATTTACGGCCCTGGAACCACCGCTAGGATCCAGGGCCTACTATGTCTCACTGCCTGCCCTCCTGCCTGCTGCCAAATGCCAGTCTGCCACACACACTTATCCTCCTCACGCTGCCTGCTGTTATATTTCCTCCTGCTTTCTGTGTCTCCTCTCCACTGCCAGGGAACACATGACAAGGTGCTGCTGCCCATGCGCCACCAGCTATTATGCTCAACAATAGCTGCAATAATTTAAAAAAAAATAAAAAAAATTGTAATTATTTTAGAGGTGTCCGGGTTGAAAACTGTGCTGTCCCAATTGTGTATTGGACACAATGTGGGCTTCACGACCGCTGTCTGGAACCTCATGCTGTTCATTTACGGCCCTGGAACCACCGCTAGGAACCAGGGCCTACTATGTCTCA